>NC_056728.1:795216060-795373560 GCF_019279795.1 Protopterus annectens | reverse complement strand
CACTGATCCACGCACATCAAATCGATTGGAATGACAATAGTACCACTACCTATCTACATTTATAGAACACTGCCCAGCACACACACACACACACACACACACACACACACACACACACACACACACACACACACACACACACAGTTGACTGTAGTGAGAATAGTAGCCCTACCTAAGTTTAGAGACAACAGAACTCCCAATGTATCACATGTACCACTACTCAAGTCTGACATTAACTTGGCTTTAGGTAATCTTATGGTGGATGATATCAGCAGGCCTTGCAGAGGACAAGAGTTTGGAGGCCTGCATCATATGCAAGGCCCACAACAGAGCAAAGCCATGCCAATTTTGAATTCACACTTGCTCTTTAGGTAGATGCATGCATACACCAAGTGGGGTGGAGTGAAATTAGAATCCCTACCTCTCTAGTTTGACATACTACATAACACAGTACTTAACACACGTCACAGCTCAAGTCTAACCTTAACATGGCTTTAGGTAATCGTATGGTAGTTGACATAAGCAGGCCTTGTGGAGTATATCAGTTTGGAGTGCTGTGTCAGCCAAAAACTGCTCCATTGCCATCTTGGAATTCACACTTGCTCTTAGGAGAGATATACACATACATACACACCCACACACAGCAAGTGAAATAGAATGAGATTAGAACCCCTACCAATCTAGTTTTACACATGACAGATCCAAGTACTTAACACGCATGCCACAGCTGCCCTTTTGGTATGTACATTTCCAAGTACCTGCAGCAATTGGAGAGTCCACAAAGGTTCCTCCTAAGGAAAATTCAAGTTATTCAGCATCTGTCCTATGGGGAATCATCTGAAAGCACTGTTACTTTTTTCTGTTTCATACAGACTACTCAGAGGTGATCTCTGCCTTGAATATAAGGCAATCGCAGACACCATTTTATTGGAAATACTGCATATCTGTAATTCAAATCATACACAGGTTACTTGCTCTAAAGACCTTAACCTGATACGTGACATTAATAACATTTGCTCGAGTGACAGATTTGTCTCTCAGAGGTTACCACACCTTTGGAACAGTCTCCCACTTCATGTCAAACAGAACACCTCATTGGCACTCTTCAGACTCAGTCTGGATGATTCGATAGGTGACTGTAAATTCACCTCAGGGATTCCAGCTGTGTCACTCTTGGACAGGGGCAATAGATGCTGCTAGTGGAAATAAGGGTAAGAACTTGGCTAGGATTGTAAGGATCCTAGAGCCATTAACCTAGTTACTTCCTATGATACTATGATCCCATAGGCTGATATAAAATGCTCTAAGATCCACACAAATAGCATAGCTTGGGGAGGGGTGGCCTGAAGGGTGGTCCACACTGGGTAGCATTTTTGAAGACTGTCAAATTTAATTCTTGTAATTAAAAAAAGTGTTTAAGGGTGTTCTTCTTTAAGAATGGTCTTGTATATGTGTGCATTTTTCTTCTTTCTGTCCATGCAGTCCCATAGCTACATGTGTTGTTCTTCTTCCTGTCCATGTGCAAATTTGTTTTGTTGGTTCCTGCCCGAGTACTGTTTGGGTATTTCCCAATTTGCTGCTATTCAAGTAAGGAGATTTTCTAATTGCTGCTGGCTGATTTGTACTTGTGAGATTTTCTAATTGCTGCTGCCCAATTTGTGTGTAAGCTGACACACTGATGTGTGTGTGTGTGTGTGTGTGTGTGTGTGTGTGTGTGTGTGTGCGTGTGTGTGTGTGTGTGTGTGTGTGTGTGTGTGTGTGTGTGTGTGTGAGCTGACACATTGGTGTGTGTGTGTGTGTGTGTGTGTGTGTGTGTGTGTGTGTGTGTGTGTGTGTAAGCTGACACACTGGTGTGTATGTAAACTGACACACTGGTGTGTGCGTGTGTGTGTGTGTGTGTGTGTGTGTGTGTGTGTGTGTGTGTGTGTGTGTGTGTGTGTAAGCTGACAGACTAGTGTGTGTGTATGTAAGCTGATATACTAATGTGTGTGTACGTGTGTGTGTGTGTGCGTGCACGCGCGTGTGTGTGTGTGTAAGCTGACAGACTAGTGTGTGTGTATGTAAGCTGATATACTAATGTGTGTGTGTGTGTGTGTATCTGCCTGTCCCTATTGCAATATTACTAGCTTATTTTTTAATGTAACATAGGCAGTTTATTCTTCAAGGGCAATAAGCACTTTATTTGTAGATGAAACAATGAAATATAAAGTTGTTTGCTAGTAGCAACCTCGTCATTAGTTACAGATCTCTTTAATGTGGAATTATTTAGATGACTTTTACTTCTGCAGGGATGTTGCATCTTTATTGATATTGGTGGATTGTAATGACAGACATTTGAGTAGACTTTTATGATGGGAATGTTCTGAAATGGGCAGTTTTGTCATTATTGGTTCATACATCTTGTTTTATTGCTTAATGGAAAAATGTTCAAAACAATAAAGTTAAAACAAGCTCTAACAACTGTGCTGTATTATACAAGGAATGTAATTTAATACAGTGAGGAAGGTGTTTGAAAGGTCCTAAATATGTATGATTTGAAAACAGCTCAAAGGTAAACTTTATCCTCCACTAGTCAGATGCATTTTCTTTGAATGTGGGTTTAAATGCTGTTTCAATGAATATGAGTTTCAAGGGGAGAGAAGTTTTAATGCTAAGTTTGTTTTCACTGTGAAAATGTATTGTTTTGTTTAGCAGATGTCTGTCAGTGTTTGTGCTAAAAAATTTGAAATAAAAGTTTTAAATGAAATCCAAATAATCATTGTAGAAGTAAAGCATAAGGCAGTATACACATTACAGTGTTTATGGTAAATGGGAAGAAATAGCCAAATAATGAGACATTGGAATGCCTGCATGGAGCCACATTTGACCATGATTTTATGAGGCGGGAGGGGTGGCAAACTCAAAGACAGCTCTGGGTGGCACAAACCTCTAGCTATGCCACTGATCCACACACATCAAATTGATTGGAATGACAATAGTACCACTACCTATCTACATTTATAGAACACTGCACAGCACACACACACACACACACACACACACACACACACACACACACACACACACACACACACACATAGACACACACACAGTTGACTGTAGTGAGAATAGTAGCCCTACCTAAGTTTAGAGACAACAGAACTCCCAATGTATCGCATGTACCACTACTCAAGTCTGACATTAACTTGGCTTTAGGTAATCTTATGGTGGATGATATCAGCAGGCCTTTCAGAGGACAAGAGTTTGGAGGCCTGCATCATATGCAAGGCCCACAACAGAGCAAAGCCATGCCAATTTTGAATTCACACTTGCTCTTTAGGTAGATGCATGCATACACCAAGTGGGGTGGAGTGAAATTAGAATCCCTACCTCTCTAGTTTGACATACTACATAACACAGTACTTAACACACATCACAGCTCAAGTCTAACCTTAACATGGCTTTAGGTAACCGTATGGTAGTTGACATAAGCAGGCCTTGTGGAGTATATCAGTTTGGAGTGCTGTGTCAGCCAAAAACTGCACCATTGCCATCTTGGAATTCACACTTGCTCTTAGGAGAGATATACACATACATACACACCCACACACAGCAAGTGAAATAGAATGAGATTAGAACCCCTACCAATCTAGTTTTACACATGACAGATCCAAGTACTTAACACGCATGCCACAGCTCAAGCCAGACATTAACATGTCTTTAGGTAATCTTATGGTAGATTACATCAGCAGGTCTTGTGGAGTACAAGAGTTTTTAGGCCTGAATCAACTGCAAGGACCAAAAAGTGCACACTAATGCCAGTTTGGAAGTTAGTGTGGGATTCACACTTGCTCCTTGGACACACACACACACACACACACACACACACACACACACACACACACACACACACACACACACACACACACACACACACACACACACACACACACACACACACACACACACACACACACACACACACACACAAATATGCACATGTGCACACACACACAAACACACACACACACACACACACACATGCACACACAGTGGGATAGAGTGAGATTAGAACCCCTGCCTATTTAGTCTTACACACTACAAATCACAGAACTTATGAACACACCATGTCTCAATTCTGCTTTTTAAATGACTGCAGGTGAACTAATCATAGAGGACATTAACAAGCCCCATGTTGAACAGTATAGGAGTCCTGCAGAGTCACATTGCTTCTTACTGTCATCTGCAGCTAGTAGCCTAGCAGTCAAGAAACTGTTTTGTAGTCTAGCTATGTGAGAACAGTACCCATTTTGGGCATATGTGTCTGTTTGCATTTGGATGGGCAAACCTGTGACAAAACTTATTTGGCCCTGTCAGTGAGTGAGCACACAGCATAATACATTACACAACTTGTTCAGTTGCTGATGTATGAGTGGTGAAATCCAGCAGACAGAAGGGGTTTTAGTGAATGTGGGTGTTGTTGCTGCCGTAGATGCAAACATATGGCTTTGCAATATATGTACATATTCAGATACTGTTCCATTCATTTTCAAGGTTTCAACATGCTGTCTTAGGGAGATGTAGTATTACTCACCACTGTCCATATGTTTGCAGCAAGTACTTAGGTTTGACTCATACTGATGTGTGTTTCACAATAAATTGTGGTTTGCTGTCAAATGTGGCATCATTTACAAATACAGTGAGAGAAGACTGTAGAAATCTGAACTACTTTGGATTTCCCAGTAGTCCTCCAATTGCAACAGATGCTATTATATGCATTTCCACATTTTTGTAAGTGCATTATCTAATGTTGAGCCCTTACTTTTGGTCCTTTGTCCAACATTTTATGTGTTGTAGTACACCTTTACGCTTCATCATCTTGGTATGTAGGGCAAGACAGACACACACACACACACACACACACACACACACACACACACACACACACACACACACACACACACACACACACACACACACACACACACACACACACACACACACACACACACACACACACACACACACTCATACACACACAAGGTTCTGCTTTAAATCATCAATTTCCAATAAAATTGACTCAGTTAACAGCAAGATGACCTCATCAAAGGTTCAAAAGAACAAACTCCTGGTATGGCAAATTTGGCCTCCTAACCTAGCTAACCACTTGGCCACCACTGACAAAAAAAAAAAAAAAGAAAGAAAGAAACTAAACTAATTAAACCCACCAAAGTGGGAGGCTTCACCCCCACACATACTTACTTAAGAATTCCCACTCCGAGATCACATTACAGTGGAAAAAAGGCCAAAGGTCTTCAGTGGTGGACAAATGGTTATTTTCCTAGTGGCAAAATTTGCGTTCTGGGAGGTCGCTCTTTTGAAACTTTGATGTTGTCATCTCGCTGTTAAGCAAGTTGATATTATGGGAATGCAGTGATATAAAGGGGAACCACATACACACATATAGATATGTATATAACTTTTTAAAATAAATTGTATGAGCAGCAATGGATTTCCAGTCTGCTTTTTTTTTTTTTTTTAACTAAGTGTATGGCATGAGGCGTGGCATTTTTGGATTGTTTGCGCATTGCTAAGTAGTACACAAATGGGAGGCACACTGCTTAGATCAGAGACTTACTGTTCCATAACTAACTCCAGCCTACACCCAGCTTTATTCCAGGCCAGGATTATGTGTGTTACACAGTGGGACCTCTGAACCTGTTACTGCATTACTTTGCTTCATGCAAATTGGCTAAGACTTTTTAAATAGGTTGTAGATATGCAGCACAGAGTGTAAATGTATAATTAATATGTGAAAGGGGTTAATACTAGAATAGGAGACACAGAGTCACAGTCTGTAAAACACTACCTAAATTTCACATGCAAATATTTAGATATCTCAGGATTACAACCCTGAACATCATCACACAACCAAGCTGCTTTAGTGCTTTGAGCCACCGAAGCTGCTTGACAGAAAGAGGATCATTCATCACACAATCACGTTCATGAATATGTGCATTGTTATTCTTCAGTTACCTAACACATACAACCTAAGTTCAAATTGTACATTACTGTCCTGATACTGTGTAGCATACTAATTGTGTGAAATGTTCATACAGCATAGACAAGCTACTGTTATGGCAGTTACAAGGGGATAATGCTGTTTTGAGAGGTAGGGGAACATAAGTCCATGTTCTGCTAGGATACACACACTACACTAATCTAACTATCATTTAACCTCACTTTCTAACATGTCCCTTGAATGATGTACCAGTAATCTGTTGCAGTAGGACTGCATGAATATTCCATGCATGAGGCCTACCTATTACAAATGATTACATGACTGTAGAATGGGTGTCTTTAGTCCCATGTGGATGTAATTTCGGTCCAAATAGTCCACTATAGTTACCTGCATAATGTACCCAGTCCATAACTACAATGATATATCATAATTATCCAATAGACTACTGTGTAGGTTATAGACTTACCTTGCAAATGCAGCAGTTGACACAACTGTAATTAAGGCTGACTCTGTCTAATACAAGCAATACATAACCATTACATAGGTATAGGATGTGTGAGTTGGCTGGTATCAATTTTAATATATGTATGTGGGTAGGAGTAACATGTTAGTTCCTAGGTTATCAGTGGATGAGTGATACGTTGTCTCTTATCCAATGCTAAGGTGTACTGAGAACACGTACATCTGCCTACAGAGACATCAGCAAGGGGGTTCCTCCTCCGAGTCCTCCTGTGACTGTGGCTTTGGTGACCTAGACAGTGGTGGGGGCTATGTATCCCTTCCCTTTGCTAATCTTGCTGCACAGGATCAGATTGTGTAGCATAGCACATCCAGTGAATATCTGTGCAGATGTGACTAGAGTATACTGCAGGGCTCCACCAGATATATCGAAGCACCAGAACCATGAGTTCAGAAGCCGAAACACATGCTCTATGATAAACAACAACAAAATAATGAACAAACCATGACTGAAGGAAGAAAACAAATAAAATTTAATGAGAAGTTAGCACTTTCACGATCCAAACTGATTGCTTCTTCAGACTTAAATCATACTACTGAACAGCCAAATTTAAATTAAAAGACAGCCTATCACAGTGTAGAATTTACTAACTAAATGGAAAGTGCATTTATATAAAACCTTTAATTACTGAAATGCTAAAAATATTTAAAAATAGACAACTATTAGTAAAATGTATAAATAGTACATATTAAAACAAAAAAAATTGACACATAATTTTAATGCTTCAATGGTCTGACTTTCAAAATAGGTTTAAATGATACCATACCATTAATTCTAGGGGGTTTATCAGACTGCAGTTTCATAATCCACTTCTGTTCATCCTCCTCTGTTCTGTTCTTAATATCTCCACCTCTCAAGCTTTCTGATAACATTTCTAATACAAAAAAGTTAAAAACACGGTGCATCCCTTTTTCTTGTACATGCTTAGCCAGTGCACTAATTTCCTTATTTTTAACAATGTCCCTCATATGTTCCAGGATTCTATCTTTAAGGCATCTATTTGTCTTCTCAATATAAAAAGCATCACAGTATTTACAAAAACTAAAATAGATCACATTCTGCGTTTTACAATCTGCATAGAAGTCAGCCTCAACTTTAAATTTCTGACTTCTGTGCAAAAAAGAAGAGCCTGAATATACATAATTACAGGCTGTACAATTTCTGCAGGGGAAGGTGCCTACTCTGTTAGAACATTTCTTGCTGGTCATTCCTGAGGACTTATAATAGAGCTGCCTCTTAAGTGACTTTCTATTAATAAATGAGAAATGTGGTACTGTATCAATTACATTGTCTAGTTCAGTTATCGATATATTCCATCTTTTTTCAAAAATGTTGCAAAATAAGTTAATATCACTAGAGTATGATACTGGAAGTCTAATTCTGTCATTATTAGCCCTAGAATTACTAGGGCTCCCTTCTGTTGAATGGGAAAATTAAGGTTTGCCACTACTATTACGTACTTCATACTATCTCAGTTTGATTATAGCCCCTATCCATAAAATATTTCCTCAATATAGAGACTGCTGCATTTAACCCATCATCTGTGTTATGTATCCTGCTCATTCTCCAGAACTACATGTTTAGGGTGCATACTTGATTTGTGTAAGATGCAATTTTTTCTACTAGTTTTTCTGTACAGGTCTGTAGTTAATCCCCCAGGTTGTATCTTACTAACTCATTAGAGTACTTATAAGTGAACCTCAGGAAGTTGGTAAACATATGAAGATAATCAATAAATTGCTCTAATCTTTCTACTGCACTTCCTCATAAAAGGAACACGTCATCTATGTAATAGAACTAGTAATAGTAATAGTAATAGTAATAGTAATAGTAATAGTAATAGTAATAGTAATAGCAGTGGCAAACCTTATTTTTCCCATTCAACAGAAGGGTGCCCTAGTAATTCTAGGGCTAATAATGACAGAATTAGATTTCCAGTATCATACTCTAGTGATATTAACTTATTTTGCAACATTTTTGAAAAAAGATGGAATATATCGATAACTGAACTAGACAATGTAATTGATACAGTACCACGTTTCTCATTTATTAATAGAAAGTCACTTAAGAGGCAGCTCTATTATAAGTCCTCAGGAATGACCAGCAAGACATGCTCTAACAGAGTAGGCACCTTCCCCTGCAGAAATTGTACAGCCTGTAATTATGTATAGTCAGGCTCTTCTGTTTCCTTTTTTGCACAGAAATCAGAAATTTAAAGTTGAGGCTAACTTCTATGCAGATTGTAAAACACAGAACGTGGTCTATTTTAGTTTTTGTAAATACTGCAATGCTTTTTATATCAGGAAGACAATTAGATGCCTTAAAAATAGAATCCTGGAACATATGAGGGACATTGTAAGAAATAAGGAAACTAGTGCACTGGCTAAGCATGTACAAGAAAAAGGGATTCATCATGTGTTTAACTTTTTTGTATTAGAGAAATTATCAGAAACCTTGAGAGGTGGAGACATTAAGAACAGAACAGAGGAGGTTGAACAAGATTATGAAACTGCAGGCTGATAAACCCCCTGGAATTAATGGTATGGTATCACTTAAACCTATTTTGAAAGCCAGACCATTAAAATATTAAAATTGTGTCACTTTTTTGTATTAATATGTACTATTTATACATTTTACTAATAGTTGTACATTTTTAAATATTTTTAGCATTTAAGTAATTAAAGTTTTTAGATAAATGCACTTTCCAATTTAGTTAGTACATTCTCTACTCTGATAGGCTGTCTTTTAATTTAAATTTGGCTGTTCAGTAGTATGAATTAAGTCTAAAGATGCGATCAGTTTGGATTGTGAAAGATCTAACTTCTCATTAAATTTTGGTTGGTTTCTTCCTTCAGTCGTGGTTTGTTCATTATTTTGTTGTTATTTTTCGCTTTGAGGTAAATACTGACTGTTTACCCAGTATCTGTGCCTTTTTAATTACACGCTCTATGATGTGCCTAATTTGCGCATGTGCCTCATATAACGTTCTCCCATGGGTGTGTATATATTTCTGATGGGTGTCATCAACCATGGTTCCAGACCATAGCCAGCATCCCCCAGTAAAATGGCCCTGTGGGATGCCCCCCCCCCAGCAAACATCTGGTAGAACTGTGATGTGCATCAGATATGGGAGTCGTGATAACTGCCAGGGTTGCCAGTGCACACATTCATGATAGTCCCCTAGACATTGCACACAACTTGGCAGTTGATGGAGTGGTATCCCTTGAAGTTAATGTAGAGTCGACCTGCTCACCAGGTGGTGCATTGATGTGCTCATGAGTGCAGTCTATGGCACCCAGTAGCTCAGGGTAGTGTGCTAGATGGTAGAAGTGTTGCATATTGCTGGTCTTCACCTCAGGGGAAATGGACAAGATATGTGCTCACTAGCATGTGGGAGCATAATATCCAGGAATTGGTGGAGTATCCTGGATGCAGATGCCTGTGATTCCCCCATCATGTCCCCAGATGGTCTTTGAAAAGTACCTATAGCTAGTAACCTAAGAGCTACACATATTTTAGTTTCCATTGGGATGGGTTCTCCTCTGTTAGCTCTGGCTCTGAGTTGAGGGTTGCAAAGCTCACTGAGTTCTTGTAATATGTCCCTTTCCATCCTGTAGTGCTCTACAATCTCCAGCTCATGTAGCTCCTGGTAGGTTACCCTGGGTATAAGCACTCTTCTCCTTCTCAGCCTAGGCCTATTGTCAGCAGCACCACCAGCACTGACTTCAGAATCTAGCACATACTGATGTAGAATAGCTGCAGCAGCCCCTAGCATTATCTCAGTTAAAATTTCCAAGTCTCTACTCCAGTGGTTCAGAGTACTGAGGGAAAATCAAGATGTAGGGTGCATGCATGCTTTATAAAGTTGTGGTGTAGGTGCACCATGTGGGATTGACTAATTATGATGGAGTTCACCTGCTAAAGATATAACTGACATGATTTAAAGGCCCTACTTTATTGTGCAACATGGAGCTATGAGCTGCATCACGCAGCATAGCTTATGCAATTGTATATATTATTAATTGACTATATCCAGTTTTCATTCATAGCTAGCTACATCATGGCTGTCATATGGGTGGTCTGGTTACACAAACACACTAAGCTGTGCATGAACCATTTGCAGCAAGTGACTCTCTGTACAAACATGCACACTGAGCAGAAAAAAAAATCCTAAAAGTAACATGACACACCCCCAGATATCATCCACATCCAGTGGGAATATATACACTGTATAAGAGCCTACATGACGTGGATATGTGGACATGGGTGCTCCTTTTATCAATTCAACAAATCCAGGGCATTTACCCCTTATTTGCATAATATTCATGCTGACAACCTGGAAACTACATGGTTCATAGCTGTGTAAGTTGAGTAACAGCAGGAATGCACTATTCTATAGACCTGCTGCAAGGTCTTACAGTACATTTGTCTGCTGTACATTATAAGTGTTATTTTACAATTTCTTTTATATTTTTATGTTAAGTATGTCTGTGTAATGTGGTGCATAGTACAAACATGCAGAAATTGTTTTAAAAAAATATTAATTTTACATAAACCATACTGTTTTTAAACATTCACAATGCATGTTTTGCATATTTATGTATGTGATCTTACTTTTTCAGGGGAATTGTGTCCATATTTCTGGACTTTTACATCCCCTTCATTCAGTGCTGACTCCTATACATGGAAAATTTCTGCATACACTACTGACATGAACATGGAGTCTACACAGCTGCATTACATCTTGCTGGATTGCTCCACGTGGCTAATTTGCATGAAATTTAACTACTTAAGCCAAAATTTGCATTGCATGGAAGTTTCCCTGTTTGCATATGCTTGCCCGCTACTACACTGAGTTTAATGAATCTAAAACTGTTTCAGCCCATGTATGCATCATGCCACAATCTGCACATGGAAAATTTTTTGTGTAGGCATTATTGAACTTCCCTGAAGATCTATTCAGCAGACTGTGGACATAAAGCTGGTCTTGTCCTACTCAATAAAGTCTAAAAGGTAAAAGCTGCAAGCATCTAATAATGGAACTATACCAGCCTCAGTGGATATAAATGAAATGGAAGAGTGTGCTGAAATAAGAGAACCCTATCATCAAAACACAGGCATCAGTCTAACAGTCTGATAATATAATATCTGTCTGGGATACCCCATACGTTTAGTAGCACTGTTTGCTCAGGGTCAAAAGAAGTCCTCCTCTCTCTGATAAGGTGTCAGCATCATCAACCCCCTTCTTCCCATTTTTTACATGGAGTCATGGTGTCGGGCTAACTGTCACCATTTCTTGATTCAATCTCACACTCCTGCTTTCTTTGACACCCATGCTCGAATGTCCCAGATCTTCTCTCACACAATCGATCCACCTCTTTGCCGGGTGTGCTCATTTCCTCTTACTTTCTTCCTATCTGTTCCAAATCTTCTTCACAAGATTCTCTTCTGTTTTTTCACACATGTACCTGAACCACTGCAATCTGTTCTCTTTGATCTTTTCTGCAATTATAGCTACTTTGGCTTCTGCTCTTATGTCCTCATTTCTTCATCCGTCCCACAGAGTGCATCCTACTACACTGCCCAGGCACTTCATTTCCATCACCTCTCATCTCTTCTCTTCATTTCTCATCTGCTCTGCCTTTACTACCCAGGTTTCTGTGCCATACAGTAGTAGTGGTGGCAAGAATGCTTTGTACAACTTACTTTTCAGCTTCTTTGTAATTCTTCTGTCATACAATACACCTAACACTCTATGCCAGTTGGCTGCATCCCCTCTAATTCTAGCATTGACTTCTTCATTTGGACTTCCCTTCTCCTCAAACACCCCTCCCAGATACTTGAAATTGTTAACTTGTTCTACTATCTTCTCTTGTATCTCAGTTCTCAGCTTCTTCTGATTTCCCCAGTTTGCTGTCATCACCACTGTCTTATCTGTACTAAGTTTCATCCCATGTGCCTTCAGTTTTGCATTGCATCATCCTGTACTTTTCTTTCTCAGAGTCTGCATGTAATGTCACATCATCTGCTTACAGCAACGTGTTGATCTGTCTCCCCCAACCTTTTTGCTTATGGAGTCTATCAGCAGTATTAACAGTAGTGAGCTCAGAGATGAACATGAGTGCACACCCACTCCCTCTGGGAACCTTTCTCTGAGATCAAATACTGTTCGTACTTGAGTCACTGCATCCTTGTACATAGCCTGCACTAATTCTACCAATGTTTCTGGGAATTTGAACCACAAAATCACTGCCAAAATCAGCTTTCTTGGGACCTTGGCATATGCTTTGTCCAAGTCTAGTATTGCCCAGATGGATTCTTTCCTCGTCTCTAGCATCTTGTCAACTATCTGTCACACTGCAAACATCAAGTCAGGAGTTCTGCATCATGATCTGAAACTGAACTGCTCATCTCCCATCTTACGTTTTACTATTCTGTGTGTTCGTTTATCAGCCACTCTCTCCAGACCTTTCATGCAGTGTGACAGGAGTGATACCACTCTACTGCCCACAGTTGTGGATGTCTCCTTTGTTCCTGTACACTGACATGAGTATGCTTGTTCTCCAGTCATCCTGGATACACCTTTCTCTCCACACTGCTATGAGTACCCTCAGGAGCCATTTCTCCCCATCTCATCCAGCATCTTTATCATGTCTGCTGTGACCTCATCGGACCCTGCTGTTTTCCCTGACTTCATCTTTCTTAGTGCTGCTCTTACTTTTTCTAGGCTGGGATCCTCCTCTTCTCTCATCATAAGCTGTGTCTGGGAAAGTACAGCTTCTGTGGGGTTTTCTTCATTCAGAAGCTGCGGGAAGTACTCCTTTCATCTGCCTTTGATGTCCTATGGTCTGGTGAGCAGGTTGTTGCTGGCATCACTTATGAAGGTTGTCTATCTTCTTTATCTTTTTGTCTTTGTCTTCCAAACTTATAAAGTTTTTCTGTGCCATCTACTAAGTAGCTTAGAGTCTTTGTTAGCCAGTCAATATTCCTTCCTAGCCTGCTCTACCTTTTCTATATTCCACTTTTTCCTGCACTCCTCAATTCTTGTGATGACTACTTCGACTTGCAGGTCTTCAGCCTGGTCTCTGTTGACCTTAGTGCCTTCTCTGACCATTGCTTGCTGCTGATTGTACAAACCAGTGGTTTATGCTACAGACTGATTGTTTCATTGGAGATTACTTTGCAATCACTGATTCTATTCCAGTGCCCCTTTCTTACTAGGAGGAAGTCTACCCAAGTTGCATGTTGGCCACTCTTGTATGTGATCTTGTGACTGTCTCTCTTATTGAACCATGTGTTTTTGCTACTATCAAGCCATTTGCCAGACAGAAGTCTAGAATGACCTCTTCTTCTTTATTCCTGTTGCCTCACCCATGTGGCCTCAGGCAGTCCTCATATATTGTTCTTTCTGTCACAATATGTGCATTCCAGTCACCCAGTATCAATACTAATCATGTTTTCCTGCTTTATCTAGTAGGTCCTGCAATTGCTATATGACTGCACTCTTTTCCTCACTGTCACAACCCTGCTGTGTGGCAAAGGTTGAGATTATGTATACTGCCCTATCATTAGGCTGGAGTCTGATTGCCATGAGTCTACCACTAATTCTGATGACATCCTTCACTGCCCTCAGAAGCCTCTCTCTCACCACAATTCACACACCTTTTATAGCCTGTCCTCCTCCTGAGTAGTAGACTCTGGATTCCAAGCCAAGTGCCTTTGCTGCACTGCCCTTCCATCTTGTCTCTTGGATATATAGGATGTCCTGTGGCCTCTGTACCTTCATGTTATCCACTTCCAAGCTATATCCTGTCACTGAACTTATATTGAGTGTAGCAGTTTTTTAGTTCGTAAAGATGTTAAAATTTGCATTGGGTGTGACAAAGCTGGACAGGATTAGGAATCAGCATATTAGAAGGTCAGCTTAGGTTGGATGGTTTGGAGATAAAGCCAGAGAGGTGAAATTGCATTGCTTTGGACATGTCCTGAGTAGGGAAGCTGGGTATATTGGGAAAAGGAAGGAACTGGCAGGTATGAGGAAAAGAGGAAGGCCTAACTCAAGGTTTATGGATGTGTTGAGAGAGGACATGCAGTTGGTTGGTGTGACAGAGGAAGATGGAGAGGACAGGAAGAAATGGAAACAGATGATCCACTGTGGTGACCCCTAATGGGAACAGCCAAATGAAGAAGAAGAAGAAGCAGTTTTTAGTTTATGTTTAGAAGGTTGATTGGTTTTACATCCAGCTTTGTGTCCCTGGTGTAGGTCACTGTAGGTCAGGTCCTTATCCCACTTATCACCGGCAAATATCCATTAACATTAGTCAACATGAGTGAATCGCTTAGAGCCATAATTTACACTGTCGAGTGGCTAGCCCTGCCACAGTGTGTAGTCTGTGATCTGTGTACACCACAGTAGATGTCTAAAGCAGTTGGTCCTTACAACTCTTCCACCTATAGGACATCATGTATAGTCTGTGTTGTTGCCCACATCTCCATCCATTGGTGAGTTTGAGATGGAAACACGGCATGTTTTTTGTTGGTGGGAGGAACCCACAGAGACACAGGGAGAACATGCAAAGTCCAAACAGCCATATGCTGGAGGTCAGAATCGAACCTTGTACCTGGGAGGCAAAGACCTTAACCATTATACCATCTGGTCTCTGATAAGGCAGTAATATCTTAGTAAAACTCACACATTCTCTGGACATTTAAGTTACATTCACCCAAAATAAGCGTGCCCTTAAGAAAGACCATCTATTTCTGTTTATATTCCAACCTTTAACCACAGCCTTCTCTACTCAAACTTTTTTATTTTACCATATTTCCTGTATTCAGATAGGCAATGGGCATGCTGCTAATAGGCAAAAAGATTCAAAGTACGCTGATAGTGTTGCTGTATGGCAGCACAAATTGATCAGGTCACTTGCTCAGCACTCGGCAAGGAACTGGTTCATTAGGCCAACTGGCATATCACATACGATCACTGCTTGTTGGAATTCAAAAGCCAAATGATTGCTTTTAATAAGAGTAGTAAAGCAAACCTCCTTCGAGAAGCCACCACCAAAAACTGGTGAAATCTTTTTTTTTGGCTCTCCTACATGTTCCCACAGCATCCTACCCCAGGACCCCCCTTCATTCATCAAGTCTGCATGCTGCCTCCTAGCACCCCCTGAGCTTCCTTTGTATGACACAGACCAGTGTGGATCTTAAGAGCATCCTGTAGTTCTGGCTATCATACCCTCCACAAGGTGGATATTTCTTTTAAGCCCCACCACAGTCCCTTGATCTTCATCATGAGGGCAGGGGAAGTGCTGATGTATTACCCTACATCTGCAGCAGCTCGGTCCCACCCAAATCCCTTATTAGTTATTGCTTCTACCCAGATATCAATGGCCCCTGCCTGGAATCATTATGTTGTGATGCCCTTAGGACTGCCGTGCCCCAGAGATGGGAATACACACCCATCCCTGCCATTAGAAATGTCCCCTCATACATTTTTATGTGGAATATACAGAGAAAGCTGCAGTTTACTGTGTCCCACAGTGAGAATGTCTACTCATACCTATACTTTTAGAAATGTTTTGCCTCATATATGTCTGCATGAAACAGTTTTCTTGAGCAAATAAAGAATCCCTCACTACCGCAATAGTCAAAGAAGCAGGGCTTGCTTTGCAAACATAGAATTTACACAAATTGGAATAAAGTGTTTTCATACTTTATTATTCTCACTCTGAGTTCACTACAACTTGAAGAAAGAGCAATAATTAAAAAAAAATAGAAATTTAGTTGCTTTTTCCTCAGGAAGCTGTGGCCTGGGAGAAAGAATAACTGACACATCACTGCACTTTTTAGCAGAAAACCAAGCACAAGCAAAATCACATTCAAACAGTTCAGCTTAACAGCAAGCAGTCTGCACTGAAGGACCTGAAGGACATTGCAGTAAGCCACCTTATCCATTGTCCAAGGAGATGGCACTGATTGAGGTAAACATCACATATATATTAATGATAAATATGAAATTAATGGCCAGCTTATTAATAATACTTTCTCGGCACACTGTGTTATGGTTTACTTGCTGGGAAAGAAGTGACAAATAAGGTACAAAACAGTTATCATACAAAATTTAGGTATATCTCCTATAACAATGCACAAGTTAGGGCCAAAGAAGAACATATTCTGAATATATTCTGTTTGAACATAATTGCTCTCTGTATATTGCATAAAGGCAGAGAGGATCTGTAATGCATTGATATTCCTCCTGGGGTGGTGATTGATCACCTTACTTGGCATTAGCCAGCTCTGACCCTTGCTGTTGGAAGAAAGCCACCTCCACCACTTGCATCATTACTCAGTGCAATATTCAATTTCCTACGTAATAGATAGGTAAAAAGGGGCAGGTCAGAAACATCAAACAAGTGAGTGAAATAAGCTGATCCATATCATAATTAACAGCCGGTCACTGATAAAGCTAGATAAAAACAAAAAACACAGAGCTTGTTAAAACTGAAAACACAAAACTACAGTTCCAGCAAATGCAGGAATAAATGTGCATGAGCAATTAATAATTTATAATGATTTAAGTATCTCCTGGGCTTTGATCTCTAACAAAGGTGCTAAAAGCAATGTGCTACACAATTTCAGAGGAAATAAAATCCAAAGTCAGAAGTGGGCAAAGTAATAAGTGGAACTAATGGATAACTACTCTGTAGATCATTACCATGTAAGAAGTATAACAGTTCTGATTGTTATTGCTGCAGCCTCAATTATTATTACAAGCCAAAAAAATTAACTGATGTATCAAGAAAATATCAAAGCATACAGCCCTAGTAAACAGATACCTAATATCTACAAATAAGACTGGTGTACAGAAAAGTTTACAACAAAATTATGTCCACATAATAAAGCACTGTTCTTAAGAAAATATGCAAAAAGCTTTTCAGTAATGTCCAGAATTATTACTTTATAATAACAGTTAAACATTAATTTGAACATTGTTTACACTGTTCTCTTACACTGGTGCTGATCCAGAGAATACAGTCTTCTCTTGTTGATATTTTACTACTTAAGCATAAGAAATATGACAGTTACTTTTTCTTTTGTTTCATTTCATGTTTTACCTTAAAAGATTATTAAAACAAAAAGGATCCTCACAAGCTAAATATTATGCTTAGCAGCTAAAGATAAAAATCCACATACTATATCACAAAACCACAAATATTTTTTTCAAACACAAACTCTCCTTAAATGTTGTCTTATGATTGTTTAATACCACAGATGGTATTTATCATCAAATGATTAAAGGTGATACTGTTGAGGAAGACAGTCACTTACTGGAACCGCCACTACTTCTGATAAAATGCCGTGCTTCAGCAGGGAAGAATGAAACATTTCATGAAATATAATGCCTCAGTTAATTTATTATAGCCAATACTCTGCTAGAATTTCAGGAGTTATTGCATATGCTAATATCGCCTTCTTATTTCTTTAGACTAAATATATGATTCTGTTACATAACTTGATTAATTGCTAATTTTTCAAACTAGATTTTCTTCATTCAATAACAATTGTTTGATAGTTGCCATCACGACCATCCAAAGTGGATGTATGCGGCAAGATTGCCATTTTCATATATATATTATATAAAATCAGTGTACATAAACTGTTTCTCTGCATGAGGTTAAAGCTATGCCCTACAATGTGTGTTTCAGTTTAAGATATGGTTCAAAAGGCTGAAGAGAGCTTAGTCGATATATCAGATATATTTTAAGCATCCAGAACTGCTGCAAGGTGCCATGTCTTATTTGACTGCTGCTATTTCAAAGCAGCAGGATGTCAAATAGTGTTCATCTTAAATGGTCCTAAATTTATACACTCTGTACCAGCTCATATTACTACTGCATCTTGTAAAACATATTCATTTATATGGAACTTCCCTGGTTTTACTTACAGATAATTACCCAGATGGAAATTACTATCTATTAGGAATAGCCATATGTTATTCCATCTGCTTTACTATGACCCGAGGTTTCCTGTTTAAGTACAGGGTGAAGAACATTGTGTTCTATGAGATGCAGTCCTAAACATTCAGTGCTGGGATAAATATATTAGAAGCACTTAAAAGATTAATTAGCTGCAAACAGTTATTAGTAACAACCAGTTCATTAAAATAGAAGGGCAGACATATTCTTCTATGACATGTTCTCAAATAACACAGCCACAAGAAGTATTTACAAGTATTGTAAGATCAAAGTTAATGTCAAGCCAGATGAATGAAATACAGAAGGCTAAGAAACAATAGAACGTTTATCCTAAGTAGATATTTGGGATTTTGGGGGTGATCTTGTTGGTTATGTAGAGAGAAAGAGCATAAAGAACTAGGAGACTCGGTCTGTACACCTGATGTACAAGAGCAGATCACAAACAATCTGTCAGTTTGGCACAAGCAATTGAGACCATGAACTGCTAACAAGTTCTAGTCTATTATACCGAGTATGACACTCTCATTATTTGCGTACTGTGTGACTCTGAGCAGGTCACTTCACCAGATAAGGCTTTGTCATTTCTAGTCTCCCCTGGAGAAGGCTCTAGTGTCCAGTGAGTTTTCAAATAAAGTTCCACTCAGCATGCTCAAGTCAGGTAACTCCAATCAAAGCATTTGTAAATTCCTAAAAATAAGAACAGAGCAAGAATTGTCCAATAAAAAGTAAGTAAAGAAGTTTAGTAAGGAAGGAGGAGACTGATAATGTTTATAAAGATGACACAGGCAGAGCTGATAATGCAGGAAGAAATGGAACAGTGAGAAAATTGGCAGACATAGACAATTTACAAGCCAGTGCAGATAAAAGCAAAGATGCAGACATGAACTTAAAGGGGAAGGTGGTAGGTACCCTGCTAACTCCATGGCTCAAATAATGCAAGAATGAGTGATTATGAACTAGTCAGTGATAGAAACAAGTGATGGACAAGAAAGGACACAATTATGAAAGAAGACTGCAGTCTGAAAGATGCAGGTAGAATGAAATGTCTAATCTGAAGTAAGCAGAGAATGCATACTTACTGACGTAGCTGTCCTGCAAGTGTGTGAAAAAAACTATTGGACAGAGTCAGGAAAAGAAGAAACTCTGGGATCATACTTTGTAGTAAGAGAAATGCAAAGGCTTTAGAGTTCAGGGATCTACTATCAAATGAAAATCTTGAACAGCATGTAGAAATAAACTATCAAGAAAGAGACTGGTAGGGTCACAAATGTGAGTGTCTGTGATTATAGAAATTGCATTTAGGACAGAATGAAGGTGTCTATAAAAACAAAGTAGACTAGGAAGAGGGAAGGAGATCAAAGAAGTAGATGAACCATGGAAAATGTAAAAAGATTGTCTTCTGAAGCATGTAAAAGAAGTTAAAAAGGCTAAGACACAAAATTAAATGCAAATGAAACTAGCTGTCCAGCTATTTCCAGATATGCATAAGAGAAAAAGAAATGTAACATGAAAACTAGAGAATTAAGGAGCAATATTACAGGGAAGGTTTTGGAAGAGCTATGGATAGGAAATTGAGGCAAGAAATGTATAGCAGAAAGACCAAAGTCAAAACAGAAAAAAAGAAAACAGCAGAATTAAAAAAGAAAGGCCATTTTAGGTAGAAGAAAGGAATAAGGCAGGAGGTGAGCCTAGTTAAATAGGCAGAGATGTCAAAAATTCAAGAAGAAATAGAAGGAGTTGAAGAGCAGAAGGAAGAGCTCACCAAGAAATAGAAGGATTATCATCAATTAGGGAAGGTAGACACATATGCAAAACATAAACAGAGGAGCTGCTATTAACATTAAAAGACTGAATGACTAGGTATACGAATGGCTAGGTGGAACAACAGTGTGGCATGTTGGGGTACATACTCTAGCTGTGAAATACTGTGGTGCAGTGAGAACCCTAGTTAAAACAGAAAGACTAAAATGATTGTTTTTACATTTTTTCCTATAGAACATTTGAGCAGCCAACTCACATCCTATTACTATGCAATTGATTACCATTAGCAACTGATCATAGTGATTTCTGATTTGTCAGTCTCTAGTCACTTACTAATTTGACTACAAACTACTGTCAGCTTTGGAGTCTAAGCTCTTGCAATTGGTTACTAAGGACAACTTATCACTTAGCCTTCTTAGCAATCTCTGGCGAGTTCAATGACTGGAAACTGCCCAGAATTCTAGAGCTGGATATTTTCAGGGACCATTCTTTCTTTTGCAGATGTGCGTGTTGTTTTTTTTTTACATTAAATAGTGGTAAGGCCAGAAAGCTAAAAAAATTATGGGCTGTAATAACAGTAGCCACTTCCCACAGTAAAATATATATGTGTGCGTCTACCTGGATATGAGGTTGGCAGTTAATGCATACCTCTCATTTTGTTCCTCAAAACTTCTGAACATAGGTCATAGCAATGGAGGACTCAATCAGAGTCAGTTTTTAAATTTATTCTAATTCACTTTAAAAGTTACTAGGACAACTGATTTTGCATTATTTTGAATGTTTAAGATTTCACTTTCAGCACTGTTTCACACTGAAGAAGTCTGTTTCACTTTAATTCTTGTGATTTCTTTTTAACAAATATCAATGGCAAATGATACTGAATATTATTATATTATCAAAACAACCCAGTAATAAGTATGAAGAAATTATTAACCATACTATGAACTTTCTAGATGATGTTGTTAGAAAGTGTTGCTCCGTTCCAGATTTTGTCCATTTGTTCTATGCTGTGCCAGATATTGGCCAGGATTCTTGAATGCCTACATATAGTGCTGAGCTTGTTTGTACACCAAGCAGCAACAAGCAGGCTGTTTGTGAATCAGCAAGTAGTACACTTCACGGACAGCTGAAAAACAAGGGTTAGCAGCCAAATATGCTAATTAGTGAATAAATAGCTGAAGTACGTGCTAATGAAGCAAGTATTCATGGGGAGTGATTCAGGCATGAACACATCACGCTCACTTTAGTGCTGAATTTTAAGACATGCTGGAATACAACAATGCTAAATCATTGAAAAATGTTTGGGATTACTGGCAGCTATTATAAATCTATATGTGCAAAAGGCTGCAATATAAGATGCTGCTGCTGTTGCTGCCAGACCTTTTCCTACAAAGCTGAAGATATTCAGACCACATTTGACCTACCATGGACATCAAGAAATAGAAATAATAGAATATTATAGGGTGGACAGGGATACTATAGAACAAATAGTGAACATCTGCTGTCCTCACCTGAGGCTCCATGAGAATCATGGAGAGCCAATTCCAGTAGAAACTAAAGTATGTGTAGCATTACATATAATAGATACAGGGACTTTTCAGTGATTCATATGGGATACAATGGGGAATGTCGCATTTCACAGGTCTCTGTCTCAAGAATAATCCACTAGTTTCTCAATGCAATCCTGCAACATTTGGGGGAACATACCCAGTTCCTACACACCCCAGAAGAAAAAACTACCACCTTCATTCCTCTCAATCTGGAAACATCAAAAATCTGGACAAAGGCCCGTGAAAAATAGGTACAAATCTGTACGCTGATTAACATAAAATTTGCATACATAATGATGTAACCCCGCCCACCCCAATGAAACTGTGGGGTACCATCATTCAAACAAATTGAAGAACAGACAAAATTTTAAACACAAAATATAACCAGAATAGTATTTTATTTAAACATTTGAACATGTATCGAACTTGTTGCTGTTTGTCTTTCGGCTTTTTCCCAGTAAGTGGTCGCCACAGCAGAACTCCGGTCCTCTAATGATTGGCAGTAGATTTTTTACAAAACACTGAGGTGCCAGCTCAACGCCTAACCTTCAACAAAGGCATGCCCATTTACGCACGCATGTCTTTCGAATGCTACCCAACCACGGGGAGGATATGCAGACTCCACACAGAAGGCACTCCCAAGCCAAGTCGAGAATCGAATGGGAGAACCTCTTGCTGTGAGGTAACAATGCTACCGCTGTACCACCACCACGGAACTTATCGAACTTTGAACTTGATCGAACTTTGAACTTGTATAAAACTAAAATACAGTTGTCTTTTATAAAATTTAAATTAACTGCATTGAATCGAGAGAGATGTTGAAAGCTGACAAGCAACAGCAAATGCAACTTTTTTATAAAAATAAAATTAACTGCTACAATACTATTAAATAACACCATCTGCTAAATGCAACAGAAATGCAACATAAATATTAACTAATTATCTATCATCCGTCTACCTGTCCAGCACTAAAAAAATGTTTTGCACAAGTTACAGTCAAGGCAAAAATGACAGAGATCCTCATACTTTCCAGCGTTCAGAAAATGCATCTTGATAACTGTAAATTAGTGTAATGTTTAAAAATCATCCCTGAATATGGGCCTGTATTCCCATCAACTATTTTGGCTTTGCCATTAAATGCTGAGCCAAGAAGTTAAGAGGCATCCTGCAAACCCATGGAAACTGAAAAGTGGACAAGGAGTAAACAAGACACTTTGCATCACTAACAAAGGAGTTCATCAGTAAGGACTAATTTCTCTGCAAACTGCCTTTCAAAATGTAAACATACTGAGATTAATCAAGACAGTTATACAACACATAAGTAGCTAACAAAAAATACTTAAGGAAAATTAAGAGCCAGGAAACACTGTTCCACTGCAAACTCCAAGTGACAATCCTGATGGCCTCTTCCTGACTCCTCTGTCAGTAGGCTACCTTCACTAGCAGGTTGACACACAAGTATGAATCCAAAAATACATTTGTGCATAGCAAAACTCCATACTACAGCCCTCTCCCACATAAAAGCCATTTGTTCTACAGCATACACAATGCTCTCTTTCGGCTTTTCCCAGTTAGGGGTTGCCACAGCGGAACTCTGGTCCACTAATGATTGGCAGTTGATTTTTACATGCAGAGTTGCCAGCCCTGACACACAACCTTCAATGAAAGTACGCCCATTCAAGCATGTCTCCACGCAGAAGATGCTCTAGCTGAGAATCAAACTGGAAAGCGTCTTACTGTGAGGGAACAACGCTACCGCAGCACCACCACTGCGGATTCTACAGCATACACAGTAAACACCAAAATTAAAGCAGCAGCATATATATGACAATACTCTCACTACAACCCATTTACCGGTTAGCTAATAACATAATACGGACACATTTATCTTCTCTGCATGGCCAACTGTACCCAGCTTCATGTATGCATCTGCAAAATTGACACTTCAACTTCTTCAAAGTCGTGTATTTCACGGTCGTCAACCCCTGAAACAATTTGTATACCATGGCTTACATGGGGTGTATCTAATAACACACAGGTACTACCTACTCCTATTCCCCAGTAGACTTTGTCCTCAGTGTGGTCTTTACTTCTCACTTTTAATGGAATATAAAGAATCACTGCATTAGTCCTCGACTTTACTTTAAAACACATGGCATGCAGAGGTTTCCTCTGCAGTAAATGATTGAATGGAATAGACTCAAGTGTAACCATCATGGCCTAATTAAGAAACATAGAAAATGGAGAATTGACAGTTTTGCATGCTCTAGTTGTAAATATTATCCATTTAAACACAATGTGTGATTTTATAACAATATAAAGTTAGCCAATAGTACTAGTTGTAACCACTTGGTTCCGAATTCTACACGATTAACATTAACATACCTATCATTCATTTAACACATCCACTATGATGTGACTGTTAATCAGACATGCTTATTAACATCTCTATAAATGTAACAAGACTAACTTGTATAAAATCAACTGAATCTAAGCAATACCTATCTGCCTGGATGATTCAACTCCAATAAAGATATGAAACCACAGCAGCAGCAGCCTCACCTCAGAGTTTTTTTTTAATATGGTGAACACAGCCTGATTAACCCTTGAAGAAGAGGTTATGAAGGCGTAGTGGGCAAAACCATAAGAACAGAACACATACGAACATATCGGCTAGTTAATCAATGATATATTCTACCAAGAAATTTTAAATACGTACTCCCTTGTGCACACTAAAAATGAATAAAAAAACCCCACTTTCTTGAAAAGCACGCAAACACACACATACATGCACACAAACACACACACTACCATTTCACGTTCCTTACTTCTTAAAAAATAAATCCAGCCAGGAGCGATAATCCAGCCAGGCGAGCCTTCTAAATAAATCCTAACTCCAGAAACAGCGAGCGATAATGCATCCAGCCAGAGCCTTTTAAATACATCCTTTCCAGCTCTGGTGAGCGATAACACATCCACAAACAGCCAGGCGAGCCTTCTAACAGACAAACAGCCAAGGCAGGAGCCTTCCCTTCTAAATTTCTGTTCCCGCTCGCAAAACATTTAAAACAGAGCCGGAAATACTTGCGCGCACTGCGCAAGCTCTATTCCGATAGGCTGGTAGCCCTGATGGAGCTGACGTCATCGCATGCGATGATGACAGCTTACAGAGTGAAAAATAAAAAAAACAAAGCGAGGAAAAGAAAAAAAATCGGAAATGAAGGGTGCCACTTGGGAATCGTGGCACCCCATTATTTGGACCCCAAAACTCGGTAAAAACCGAGTAATTCAGGACAGTTGGGAGGTATGACCACCTTGCAAGGTTTCTATGTCATAGCCCATATTCCTGAGCTACTGGGAGCAATAGACTGCACCCCTATCGAAATAAAAGCTCCACCTGGTAAACTGAGAAGGAGGTACATAAAGAGAAAATGCTATCACTCCATCTATTGCCAGATGGCCTGCAACTAACACTAGGTAAGACTGCAATGCTTGCTACAGATCCCCCACCATGCCCCAAGATTCTCACTACACCTTTCTAAACATACTGGAAAATATTAAGATACAACCAAACACCCTAATACTGGGTGATTTCAACTACCCTGCCATTAACTGGGAAAACTACTCGTGTACCAACACCTTTGCTCAACGGTTCTTAGAATTTATAAATTCCAATGCCCTGGATCAACTAATCCATAGTCCCACCAGGGGCTCCAATATCCTAGACCTGGTCATTACCAACATGGGAAATTGATGCTCCACACCTATGGTCACCCCCTTGTTGGTCAAGTCTGACCATAAGCTAATCACCCTTGACATCCACATCCCTCCCCCACCCCCAGTAAGGAAACATCTGTAAAAACTTCTCCAAAGCCAACTTCATGCTATTCAAGTCAGAAGTGACAAACTTCATGACACCCATGCAGATGGGAACTGAAAGTTCGATTGCTGAATCCTACACTAAGGCACTGTATGAGCACATCCACTCGTGCATGAATCGTGCCATCCCAAATAGAACCAAGACACTCTCTTCCAAAAAAGGAAGACAATCTGGTGGTGCACTGCCATAAACAAACTTTACAACAAAAGGAAGAAACTGTTGCAGAAAATAGGAAAATCCCAGGATGCAAAAAACTCCCTTGCCAACCTCAGTAAAAAGCTGAGATCCCTCATAAAATCCTCCAAAGCTAGTTATAAAAATAAAATTGCCAAAGATTTAAAAGACAACCACAAGGCATTCTATAGCTATGTCAAGAATCTAAATGGCAATGCTCAGATCTGCTCTGAGCTACAACAGAATGACATTAAATATACTGATCCCAAGGATATTGCCAATATCCTGACAGATTGATTCAGTGCTAATTTCACCCCCTCACCCCCTAAAGGGCCCATCTCAATACCGAAAAATTACCAAATGCCAGTAATAATGGCCACACAGGTAAAAGACACACTCTTCAAAGCTAAGAATACAGCATCCATGGGACCAGACGACATCCCTGGCTGTGTACTACATGAACTACAAAATGAACTGGCACCTCAACTAAGTGTCATGTTTAATCATAGATTCACCTCAGGCTTAGTGCCCACTGAGTGGCGCACAGCTACAGTTATCCCACTCTACAATGGGGGATCCACCTTGGATCCTGGGAACTACCAGCCCATCAGTCTGACGAGCCTGATCTGCAAGACCATGGAACGTATTATCATGGAACGTATAAACAAAGACATTGGCAACCTTCAAACACTGGACCCCACCCAGTTTGGGTTTGTGAAGGGACAATGCTGTCTCCTGAACCTGATTTACTTCTTCGAATCAGTCTCCAGAGCTGTGGATGAGGGTAAGGTGGTCCACACAGCCTATCTGGACCTTGCCAAGGCTTTTGACACCATCCCCCACTCTATAATCATAGATAAACTTACTAAGCTGGGCATTAATCCCTATGTCACTCGATGGGTTGCCAACTGGCTTACTGACAGAACTCACCCTGTAAAAGTATCCAACTCCAAATCCAACTCCAGATAGATGACAAATGGAGTACCTCAGGGTTCAGTCCTGGGACCGCTCTTGTTTGGCATGTACTTCTCTGAAGTACTGGCCAACACTAAGGGACTCTGGCTAACAAAGTTTACAGATGACTGCAAACTGGGAGCTATTATTGAATCCCCAAATGATGTGGATATTCTATAAAGGGGCCTTACAGAAACAGATCCTTGGTGCCAGAGCCATGGGCTCAAGCTCAATGCCAAGAAATGTATAGTTATCCCCTTTGGGAAAAAACATTTACCCATGAATTACCACATAGGTGGCAGTACACTAAACTCTGAAAGCATGATAAGTGACTTAGGGACACAGGTGGACAGTGGTCTCACCTTCGATAACCACATCGCCAAAACAGTCAGGAAATCCTTCTATGTGGCACACCTCATCACTAAGGGCTTTTCATCCAGAAAAAAGGAGGTCATTGTTCCACTGTACTCATCTCTCATTTGACCTATTATAGAATACAATGCCCTGTTTGGTATGCACCTTTCAAGACATCTGCAACAACTGGAAAGGCCACAGAAATACCTCACTAAAAGAATCACTGGCCTAAAGCAGATGCCCTCTGCTGACCATCTAAAAAAACTCCAGCTATACTCTGTTGCATATCGTCTACTCAGAGGCAATCTCTGCTTAACATACAAGGCCATATCAAACCCAGTGCTGTTGGACATGCTGCACTTAATGAAATCCCAATCCCTCAGAGCCACACACTCCAGGGATCTAAACCTTGTCATCACAACGAACAAAACATGCTGGAGGGATGGATTCCAGACCAAGAGACTCAACAGACTCTGGAAAAGACTGCCCATACATGTCAAGCAGAGTGCCTCTTTGGCCCTTTTCAAAAGGAACCTTGACAATTGAATGGGAGATAGGAAATTCACCACGGGGATCATGTCAGTCGCCCTGCTAGACAGGGGTCCAGGGAAGTAAATATTGTGGGAAGAAATAGCCAGGGAATTGTTATGGCTAGGCTTCTATAAGCCCTAGGGCCAATAGCCTAGTACCAGCCTATGAACCTATGAACCTATAATGCACAAGGTATCATCTTTAATATGTATGCAAGTCACCCTGTCGATGTCCACTACTCCACTATATGGGACACCTGTGACTTTTAAATTTTGTTTTTAAGGAGTGACTTTCCACAAGGGTATCTATTGGGAGGATGCTGGATATGCTTGCACTGAAAACTTGGCTCATGAACCTCATGAAAAGCTCACTGAACAAGGTTACAATGCACATGCAGAGACTGGAAATATCATAAAGCATGTATATCATAAAGCATGTATTTGTCCTGTTCAAGTCATGATTTCAGTGTCTAGATATATCTGGAGGTGACCTGCAATATGACTCCTCCACCTTTGCCAAAATACTGACTGTGTGTACCATCTAACCTAACATCACATTCAAGAAATAGTTGTAGCAGGGTTCTCCAGTACAGGAAATGCAATTCCCATTAGCACAGGCATGGCCAGCCAACACAGACAAGGTGTCAGTAGAGGAACCTGAACTTGGAACTATCACAGCAGACAGCGGGGTGCACAGTATGCCATGTTACTGGCTAAGAGGAGGTGAATAGCAAACATCCTTGTGATTTAATTAAAAAGGAAAAAGACATAAGCACATACAAACAGTAATAGTAATGCATGCAGACTTGCCAGCTTTTACTTACCTGTGTACTGGCAGGCTAATATGAACATCAGACATAGGTAACTCCAGACTACAATGTTGTCAGTAGCAGTAACAGAGGTGAGTTTTGTACCTGTAATAAAAAAATAAATGCCTACCTATGTCTGTGTACAGCACTTCAGTAAAATTAAACTATTGATCAAATATACAGGAATGTCATCAGTAATCTATATGAGTGATATTTGCAACATATACACACCACAGCAACTATAAGGCTTTTAAATGGAACAAAATTATTTTTCTTGCACATGTAAAATGTTTCCAAACTGTGTGTCAAGCTTAAGGAGTACCAAACAAGCCAACAGAGGGTAGGGCAATGTAATCATCTGCATAGGTAGGTGATCAGCGTTTATATCACGTTATCGAAAGATGAAAATAGCAAACGCTATTTCATCGGCCCCAAAACATCTAAACATGAAAATATCGAACATTCAGAACAGCAAATTTTTTCCCATGGAAAAAATTAGCTGCTCTGAAACACATACACACAACACAAGCTCATCAAACAGCAACCACACACATACACTTAAATTAATCTAATGCTACACTAAACTAAACATACACTACTATCTACCCACTTACCTTAACCCAAACCCTAACCCTAAGGTCTGTCACTATCGCACACTCACCTAACCCGCACCCTAACCCTAACTCACTTAAACCACCCCTAATCCTAAAGTCTGTCACTATTACACACACGTCTAACCTGTGCCCTAACTCACTTAACCCACCCCTAACCCTAACGTACAACCAATAGCACACTTACCTGAACCCAACCCGTAACTTTCCACCACAGCTCTAAGAATAGCGAAGCCACAGAAACGGCCAACTGAATTCTTTCCAGAGGAAAGACTTCGCTGTTCTGCAGCTTCGCTATTCTTAGCATTCGCTGAATAGTGTTCAATATTAGAACATTCGAAGTTTTAATACTTCGATGTTCTGATATAGACCCAGGTGATCAAGCATAGCTATAGAACCTTGCAACTACAAAAGAAAGAAAAGATAAGTAGTTAAACCACAAATGAGAAGCTGTAGTACAACAGTAGGAAGAAAAAGGGTATTTCCCAAAAACATGCTTCACCTGCTCAGTACTATGAATCAGACATAAGTAGCCAAAGTCAGAAACTCCATCATGGATCAAGGCATCCTCAGCATCATCTGCACAAGAGTCTGACCAAGCAGTAAAATATAAGTAATAATACTGTACTACTACTATTGTTATTGCTACTACTGCTGCTGCTGCTATTATGACTACTAGTAGTACTACTATGATTGCTAGAAGTCTGAGTGCTACAACTTATAAGAGTATTGAACTTAATCAGACTAAAACAAACTGAATTTCACTATATATCCTGATAAAAATAGGCATTTGACTATCCAATCATTAGCTGGCCACTCTGTGCATAAGACATAGGCAACCATAAGTCACAGAACAGTGCAAAGGGGAGGGCACAGTCATCATCACATGCACAGTGTGGGATGAGGCTTTCATTAGGGCAAGGATGACATAAAGGAAATGAGTGTGCATGTGTGTGTGTGTGTGTGTGTGTGTGTGTGTGTGTGTGTGTGTGTGTGTGTGTGTGTGTGAGTGTGTGTGTGTGACAGACGAGAGCCAGTACCCCCTCATGTAAAGTATTCAGTTTTGTAGAATGTTATGTGTGCATGTGAGGTGGCTTGAGAATGTGAGGTGTACTGTGCATGGGTCTGCAGAAACACAGCCACAGCAGCTATGCTCACATTAATCCCTGGCATCCTAGACATGATGGGGGATCCAAATCTTTGCCACGCCTGATGACACAGACTGCCTCTGCCAAGAGTTGCATTGCTAGTTCCTTGACCCTGACTTGAAATCAAAGCACTACCTGAATGTGAATGATGTCTGCAGAACAAGCTCTGGTCCTGACTATGCGATCAACCATGACCATGTAGCAGATGATGTTTGGCTGTGGACACCTCCACCACACATGGAACAGTGGAAGTACTACCAGGAGCATGATCTGGCATAGCCATGACCACATTGGCTAATATCTGATAATGTAACAGTTGGTGCAGCATGTCATTCATTTGGTCCAAGGCATTGAACAGATGATCAATGCATTCTCCTATGTAAAAATTAATGCCCTACAGTACTCTTACACTTTCTTCTGAAAAATATGGTGGAACATGCCTGTGCAGCAACTATAGCACTGTATATGCATTGTGTGTCAGATACTCACACACCAACACCAGGGATATGGCGGTACGCATGCTACCCCTGAGCATCTCTACCAATGCCCCTGTGTGGTTCTTCACCTTCATGAAGGTTGGGGGGAAATTCTGTCAACTCTGCAACTGGATAACCACACTACCCTGATCAACTGTGTCCCTTTCAGCATGTCCTCTCTCAGATGATTCTGTTTCATGGATATACATAGTCATACTGACTGTGTCCATATTGTGGCGAGGGGTTATAAGAGTGACACCCTCCATGGCAGGCATACCCTGTGCAACCCCAAACTATTCCTGGTAATAACTGCCATCCTCGTCAGAGGATATAGATCTTCCAACATCTGGCAGTTAGAGCCAGCCTTGCCACTGAATAAACAAATAAATAAATAAAAGAAATACAAATAAATCTTTACAATATTCTTCATAAACCAGAATAAGGCAACAAAAATACAAATAATCTTCACAGTAATGTACACACACACCCACACACACACACACACACACACACACACACACACACACGCATGCTTGCTCACACACACACACACACACACACACACACACACACACACACACACACACACACACACACACACACATCTGCATCTATATCTATCTATAAAGCTAGTTTTATTGGCCATTTTGGGTCAATTCCAAACTCCTTCATCTTCCTCTCTTAAAACCCTGTTTTGCATGGTTTTGCACATTTTTGTGCATAGCGCAACAGCGGGCAGCACCGCCTAATTGGGTTTAAACTATTCCTGGCTCCACAAAGTCTGCTCTTCACTTTTTCCCTTAGAACTGCTCTATCTCTCAATTTAAACACCATATTCTCATTCTAAGGCCCTTCACTGGTCCAATTAAGTAATCCTACAAGTTAGCACTATTAAACCATAAGCACTACTTACTCTTATACTCTCTACGATTACCCTGTCCTCTATTTGTCCATCTTAAATTCAGTTTCCCTATATTACTCTAGCATGTCCAAAGGTCAGTCAATGGTTTCCTCTCCAGTCCAGCTGGTGAATCTGGGAATTTTGAGGCAATGTTACAACTGTCTCATGTACACGGACAACCCTCTCCTCCTCCAAACAGGTTCAAATATATGTGAGAGATGCAACTATTTAGTCAAACTGGAGGCTGAGCTCTCTCATCTCAAAACTGGTGTAACCAGTCAGGAGGAGAAGGTAACCTCACACAACACAATTCCAGTATCACATAGTCCCACCGCATCAGCGAACCAAACACATAAATACACAAAAACATACTCAGAGGCTCTAAATAAAAATCTGCCTAAGCAACAGAGGCCTCCAAAGCAGATATCCAAGCAAACGCTACCTCTAAACAAAACACGCACAACACATAACCCACAAAGTCAGTGTGCCAAGCAGCCACAGCCCTTAAGGCTGAATAACACACCTGATACTCTTGTAATAGGTGACTCTATTGTCAGACACACTGACGTCCCGCTCACCAGGCTGAATAAAGAAAAGGTCACAGTGAGCTGCCTGTCAGGTGCTAGGATCCGCCACATAAATCAAGCACTCAGGTCACTCCAAAGCAAATACAAATATGACTCAGTCATTGTACATGCTGGTGTGAATGACCTGAGACGTACCTCCCTGGACTACATGAAAAGAGACATAGAGGAGCTCTCTGATCATGTAGCCAAGGCTGGTATGACCCTGACCTTGAGCAGCATCTTACCCTCACCTAGAATGATGCCACAGTACAAAGACAAAATGATCGATTTTAACAATTGGCTAAAAATTTGGTGTCATTCAAAGGTGATCCAGTGTCTGTCAGCCTGGGATGACATGCTCGACAAGCCACGTTGCTTCGCTAGGGATGGCTTGCACCTGTCACCACTGGGCTTTTGGATATTGGCAAAGGCTCTTGCCACCCCCATAGTGCCTTTTTTAGGCAAGGCTCAAAAGTCAAACCCACCCCCATAGACAGCACAAGGAACAAGAAACTAAGGGTAATGCTGCTAAATGGCATCTCTGATCAGAACTAGCAAAAAAATTACGATCCCTCATAAAATACTCCAAGGCCAGCTTCGAGAGAAAAATTGCACAGGACACCAAAGACAATCATAAGGCTTTTTTCAGTTATGTTAGGAACCTGGGATGCAACTCCCAGACTTGTTCTGAGTTGATTCTAAACAACAAAAAATACACTGAACCCACAGACATCGCCAATATACTGGCAGACAGGTTCAGTGCAAACTTTTCCACCCCCTCCCCCCCAAAAGAGCAAGTATCTATCCCGGCAGAGGGCTGCCTCCCAAACATCTCTGATGCTCAGGTGAAGGCTGCCCTCTCCAAAGCAAAAAACACTGCTTCCATGGGACCAGATGGCGTCCCAGGTTGCGTCCTACATGAACTCCAAGAGGAACTAATCCCTCAAATAAAACAGCTATACAATCTCAGCCTCACTACAGGATATGTGCCCACAGAATGGAGTACAGCAACAGTGGTCCCACTCCACAAAGGTGGAGCCTCTACGGACCCTGGAAACTATCGCCCCATAGGCTTGACTAGCTTACTCTGCAAGGCTATGGAGAGGATCATCATGGAGCTCATAAACAAAGGCATTGGGGACCTACAGACACTAGATCCTACCCAGTTCGGCTTTGTCAAGGGCAGATCCTGCCTTTTGAACCTGGTTGACTTCTTCAAAACAGTCACCAAAGCCATAGATGAAGGGAAGGTAGTCCACACAGCCTATCTGGACCTTGCAAAGGCATTTGACACAATACCCCACTCGGGCATCGTAGATAAGCTATCCAGCTTAAATATAAACCCCTATGTCACAAGATGGGTCACAAACTGGCTCAAAGACAGAACCCACAGAGTGAGAGTTGCTGGAGCCATGTCAGACTCGAAACCGGTCACAAGTGGTGTCCCACAGGGTTCTGTCCTAGGACCACTCTTGTTCGGTATATACTTTTCCGAGGTACAGGCAAACGTGAGAGGACTATGGCTCACCAAGTTCGCAGATGACTGCAAACTGGGCGCCATAATCGACTCTCCAGCTGACACAAACATCCTTCAAAAAGGTCTCACAGAGACAGATAACTGGTACCAGCGCCATGGTTTAAAGCTAAATGCCAAAAAATGTATAGTCATACCCTTTGGCAAAAACAATGTGCCCACAAATTACCACATAGGCAGAAACTCATTAAGTACAGAGAAAGTTATTAGGGACCTGGGGACCCAAGTTGATAGCAATCTCTCCTTTGAAAACCACATTGCCAAAGTGGTTAGAAAGACCTTCTACATAGCCCACCTCATCACGAAGGGTTTCACATCTAGATCAAGAGAGGTAATCGTGCCCCTTTATTCATCCCTCATCAGGCCCATCATAGAATACAATGCCCCTTTTGGGATGTACCTTACCCGACACCTGCAGCAACTAGAAAGACCCCAAAAGTATCTCACCAAGAGGATCAAGGGTCTCAAACAGATGCCATATGCTGCTCGGTTAAAAAAACTCCAGCTCTACTAAGTTGCATACCGCCTACTTCGAGGCGATCTATGCCTGACATACAAAGCTATGTCAAATCCCGAATTAATGGACATGCTCCACCTCAGTAAATCTAAATCCCTTAGAGCCACAAGCTCGAGGGACTTGAACCTCAGCACAGAAATAAATAGAACTTGCTGGAGGGACAGGTTCATAACCCAGAGGCTCCCTTCGCTCTGGAATAGAATTCTAGTTCATGTGAGGCAGAGCACCTCACTGAATCTCTTCAAGAAGAATCTCGATAGGTGGATGGGGGATCATAGGTTTGTCCCAGGGATTACTCCCGTGTCATTATTAGACAGAGGCACAGTAAACTAAACCTTAAAAAGGGCACAGTATACTCAAATCAAGGGGTGGTGTAAGCCATACAGAATCGGGCTAGGCTTATAATTGCCCCAGGGCAGATAGCCTAGTATGAACCTATGAACCTATGAACCTAAAAAAGAAAAAAAATGCCCATACCATGTGCTGGTGGTTATTAAATCTCAATGTCAAATGTCACTAGACACATAAATTGCAGTTGTTATATTACGAGTATAAAATATAAAACCTTAAAATTCTATAGTTATATCTATTTATCTATATATGAATGACATACTCGAAGCATCAGCATTTGACATCCTGTGGTTGTCTTCCACCACTGCCCTCACATCCATGACAGCTTTGTGGAACTCTTCTGAACTGCTTGAATCTCTTACTGTCAACAATAACTAAGAATTCCTCTGTCTCAGTGAGTGGTGGTTCAGTGGGAGGCCCACACCCATTAGCTCTTCAATCCCATGTCACAGTCTTGGCTCTCTTGAAAGTATACTTGATCTCATCTCTTGCCCTATGTCTGACACTATCATATATAAAAAAAAAGTAATCTCTGTGGTATCCCAGAAGTCTCAAAACAACCCACTAAACAAGTGTAGTGGGTCCAAAGCAAAACAGTATAAAAAACTTCTTTGTGTGGAAGATTTTCAGTCCATATATCTCTAGTTAATCATTGTATATTAATCAGAACAGACAAAAGTAATAGAAGTAGCAAACCTAAACTCGTCTTAAGTAAAAATAAATAAATAAATAATATATAATTGTACTGAATTACTAAGTATTCAAAAGTAATCCAAGCAAGCCAAGCAGTCTGTTTCCAGTCGAAAATCCTTTATTATGTACACAGACAAGCAAGTCAAGTAAAAATAAAATAGAGTAATAGTTTCCTCACAAGCTTTCTAAATGTATATATACTTTTTATCAGGCAAGGGAGTGGTTTATTGTGCTGTAAAACAAAGTGTTATTGGTGCACATGTTAAATTCACATCCATTCCCCCCATCAGCGTAACATTCGAGCTGGTCCTGCCCTACTTAGTAGCTGTCATAATAATATAACCCTTATGTACTTTAAATCAGTGCAAAACCTGAACAATGAACATATACCTCCCAATGATAACATATGACTAAAGAATGGAATAAAAACTGATGTAAGAGACATAGACTAAATGTCAAATAAGCAAATACTGTGCAGATAGAATAGCATAAGCCACAGAGTGTTTCTTAATGTAACAATAACCTACATAAGATTCAAGCTTCACAAGTCAGACGTGTCAGCATCAACAGAATGTGACCAAAACTCCTATAAATAGAAGTAAAGGATCATTGTAATAACTGCTATATGTTCATTGCAAACACAACTTTACAAAGTTAGACAGCACTCATTACAACAACATTCAAAATATAAATTTGTAAGCAGTAATTGGAAAGAACATTACATGACGTGACAGATTTTAAGAAATGTCTCCAAAATGTATAGGAAATCACACTTATAAGTATATAAGTGATGCGATTCAGCCCAAAAAGCAGTGAAACAGTTCTAATATGTTGCATAATTATGCGGACAACCACTGTGTCAGTTACTGCCAGTGGTAATCTTACAGCAATGATCTTCAATGAGTTGAGTTCTTCATTTCTTTTTATTTCAAAAGTAAATAATCAGACCATGCGTGTCTCAGTTCTTAGTTCTTTATTAGATCTTCAGACAGCTGAGTGCTGTTACATTGATTAGTCAGATTACACCATTTATTTATACTTTTCCTTAAGTCTTTAATTAGCATTAAGAAAAATGGTGATAATTTTAATTAGTTTAAAATCATATTCCCATCATACTATAGGCTGGGAGGCTGATCAATGTCTTTTCTGTCGGGAAGGGGTGGGGTTGACCAGTGAAGGCATAGGATTGAAAGAGAAAAGCCAACAGGGAGTGAAGTTTAATCGTGGGCCTGTTCATGATGATCTGTGGTAAAAAATAAGAGTCCTAATTATTACAAAAACTCCATAAGACCAATAGGAAAATTCCGAAAATTGGAGTGGCACCTTAGTGACCCAAAAAGAATGAATTAGGCTAGCTTGTTCCAGTTAGTAATATCCACAGAACGGTGAGACACTGGTCCTTTTTTCATTAGCCTGACATTCCCGGTCCTACAAAATGTATACGGTGTGGGTAGGGAGTTAGCAGGTACTGGGGGGATATAAAACTATTTATATGTAATGTTAACTTGATTACATAATTGGAACTGTGATTAAACAAAAGTGCCATCCTAAAACCTTAGACTTAGTATGAGGCCGGTCATTAGAGGCTATAGTTTGTATAGGTGGTTTAAAAGGTGTCCATTCTCCAGAGAATTTAAAAATCTAAATTAAAAACTCTAAAGTTAGCCAAGAGGTGAGGAGGCTGTATTTGAATAAGCTATTTTTTCACAAGGAATCTTCTCCTCGGGGGCTTCCAAGTCTATCTTATTTTATCTCTGCAGGGTTCCCAATGAATTAAAGAATGGGAATAGATCAAAATAAAAATAAAGATAAACAGATAAAATAAAAATAAAAAACAAAGATAAAAAGACTGATGCACTCCTGGTGGTGATATTGGGGGAAATCATGTTTGTTAATCTAGCCTGGCTAAAATGTTGTTACATCGGGTTTTTTTAAAACATTAGCCAAAAATTGAAATATATGATGCTCATTGGTTGAAGTGAACTAACTAGTAGTGGGTTTCATCTACAGTTACAAAGTCAATGATGGGGGTTGTATGAATTGTTAATAACTAGAAACAAGACAGAGTGAGAATAGCTAGGAAAAAACAATATATTAAAAGAACGGGAAGAGTGATAAACTCATGGCCATGGCCTAGGAACCTCGCCACTCCAGAAATGTGTAACAGACAATCCTTAGGGGAGTCATGGGTCCCATCCTTTGGTCTAAATTATGAAAACAAGATGTTCATTGGTCGGAAAGCTGACAAATGTGTATCATGATGAGGCAGTGGGGCTCAACTGGTGGTGGACCACAACTAAAACCAACAAGCTAGTGAAAACAGCTAATACAATGAGCATTGCACAAACAGTCCACATCATAACCCAATAAACTATCCATAAAATTAAACTATAACATTAAAACTGAAAAGTACTAACAGAAGGCTTTGTTTGCCAGCGGTCACACCATTCAAGATCACAAAACCCAAGTTCCGTTGCACAATGTAGTAATTAAGTCATGACAAATGGCTGTAAGAACTATAGCATTTGATAATAAATTGTATGGGTGGGAAGCATGGTGAACTCCTGGACGTGCTTTTGGGAACAAGTTCCATCATTACTCGGGAACTGTGTAAAATATTTTAATGGGGAGTCAAGGTTCCCTTTTTATTAGCCACAATTCAGAAAACAGGATGCGCATTGGTTAGAAAATCAGCAAATGTGCAACTGGATGAGTTGGTGAAGTTCAAATAGGGGTGGGTCATCATTATAATTAAAAAGTTATCTATGAAAAAAGTATCGCTCATAAAACTTTTGTAAGATTAAATGTAGTGCCCAGAAGCATGGCGGGCCTCAGGAGGACTTACCAATGTGTAGCAGAATGAAGCAGTGGGGCTCAACTGGTGGTGGGCTGCACTTAAGCTTACCAAGTTAGTGAAAAAAGCTAGTAAATAGTGTTGTACATAAAGCCCATATTGTAATCTGATAAAGTATTTATAAAATTAAAAATGCTACCCAGAGGCAAAGCGAGCTAATGGATGCACCATTCAAGATGAAACAACAAACAATGTAATAAATGAGTTATGATAAATGGCTGTAAGGCCTAAAACATTTATTGTTAAATTATATGGACGGGAAGTGAGATGAACTCCAGGCTGTGCATTTGGAAGCCAGTTTTATCATTAATCAAAAATGGTGTAAGTTATTTTTTATTGGGGGTCAGGGGTCCCATTTGTATTGGCCACAGTTCAGAAAACTGGAAGCTCATTGGTTAAGAACCAGCAAATGTGCATCTGGATGAGGCAGTGAAGCTTCATTCATGGTGGGCCATCAAAATATTTAAAATTAAAAAGGTAATGAAGCAATCTCTGAAAAAAGCATTGCTTAAAAATTTTTGGAATATTAAATGTAATACTTGGAAGCATGACAAAAACAGGATGAAAAAAACAAAAAAAACCCCGAGGTAACTGGACTGCCATGTAGAGGCATATCATGAAAAACAGCCCTAGGTTCGGTCGTAACCAGCAATACCAACCAAAGTAAGAACATGAATATAAAAATGAAAATGAGAACAGGATTAAAATACGAAAAGACTAATACTATTCTCCTTGCCTCATTCATGTTGTCGGCCAAGCTGCGGATTACTTGTCATCAATAGCTTGTCACCAGTGTCAGGTCTACCAGGGGGCCATGGTGGTTCTAACCTACTTCAAAGTGGTACAGGATAGGGCCGACGTAGAACTCCACATTGTAATGGAGAAAAAGAGAGGAGACCAATTTTCACATCTAAAATGGTAAAAGTGAGCATTGCACCCATCATGCTTAGCTCTTTAATCCTTTAATCTATTCACAATTAAACTGTGATAGTCCTGGCAGGACATAGCATTGGGAGGACTTGGCCAAATTTGGAAATATTAAATATTTTAGGTGGTGTGGTGATGGTAATTAAATGGGGATAAGGGTATGTTTGGAATTGGGCAGACAGCAGATAGCTGGCAAAACAACAAAACCAAAGTTTATAGTTGTACTACTTATTAAAATAATATATTCAATTGAAGTAAATTGTCATTAAAGTGAAAATACTCTGAACTGATCTAAGAAAAAATGTCAAGGAACCAGGAATAGATGTGTTAAAAAATATTATAAACATTGTGATAAAACGCTCATAGCATGGCCAACTATTCTAAATCTATTTGACTCAACTCTAAATGTAGGGTAGTCATATTTGTGCTCTTAGTGAGCTACTCTTCCTTGGAACTGCTTGCGTTATTAGTAATTATTGCGATATCGCAGTCAATGACACCATATCCTCATCTGCTCTGTATGTGCTACATTTGCAATACTTAATGTGACACAGTTGTTATTGAAGGTGTATTGATGTATAGACTAAATGTCTCTGGTCATGATAGCAGCATGAATGCTAGCACACAAACTTGCTTCTATTTGCAACACTCTTGCTATGGTCAGGGTTTATAGAATGATGCAAACCTGCAGTTTAATTATAATTGTTTGAATTGCTTCTGCTTATTCTCTGTTTATGAGCAGATTGTGTAAAACTGTTATTACATATCATTTTATACATTATCTCATTAGAATGTCTAAGTTATAGTGCCATCTGCACTGTGTTTTATTTGTTTAACTACACTAACTTGTTGTAGTAAACTCCCCCTTCCTTAGCCAGTCCAAATTCTCTCCCTTTCAGCTACTTTTGCTCTACATTGGTTTTTACATTTTTCTAACTTAACCTTTCTCTCTTTACAGCTCGCACGTGTAGATTTACCATGAATGCCCCCTTCCTCTCTACACTTCGGTAGCCAGACCAGCAATCCTCTTCATAGGACGTATACCAGAAATATTCGGACCACCTTGGCTCCTTCTGCCTGCTCTCTACTGAGAATGCATTGAGTATATGTTCCTTCATTTTTTTTTTTACCTGGACTTTGTCAAATATAAATGAACCTACCTACAGCGTGCACACTAGCAGTCTCCTAATCCTGGCTCTTACACCCCCCCCCCCACCCTAATATCTTCCTCCTAATGTGATTCTCAAAATAATTAGCCATAGTTACGCCACTAGATGGCAGCACATACCCATTCGTAATCTCTAGCACTTTATTCTCTACTTTGTCCTTGCTGCGCTGAGTCTAACAACTTTGTCTGTGACATTAAACCTCATCTGTAAGTCCCCTGACATGTTTTAACCACAGCCTCTTAAAACTCAGCCCCTACTTTATTCTTGGTATTTCACACACCTTGTGCTTGCCTGCAGTTTTGTGTCCTTTAGCAGTGCTCTTTACTGATAGTTTTTGGTGACTTTCTCTTCTCGCCCATTACTTCTTCTCAGCTCTGCCTGCTCCATTCGCCCTTCGGGCTCACTCCACTCCCCTGCCCTGCTCCCATTTCCCACATGCCCTCACTACATGTTCATATATAGCCACATGACCACTCCCCCACCATAGTCAGCCTATCAAACCACATTACACCCACCAGTCTATTAACTATTACCCTCCCTCCTTCTAACTGATCCACCCCTTATCCTCTGTCAATCTCACCTCACTCCCTAAACCACAACATCCAAACTATCTAAACAGAATCCATATAATCAGATATCTCAGCCTCCCTTTTATCACAGTATATCTCCACTCTGCAGCAGAGTAGCTATGCACACTATACCTGCTAAAATAATACTCATAATACTTCTTCCCTTCTCCCTCTTCCTCCTATTCCACCTTACCTACCTTCCTGAACTCACTTATTCCTTTTCCTTCCACACTCATCCCAAAAAGGAAGCCTTCTACTCTGGCAATATCTCCCCTTACCTCTTTCACACCTATGATTCTCTCCTCTTTAACAGAAAGCTTCTAGTCACCTCTAATATACTCCCAATCCTTCAAAATCCTTATCCCATTTTTTCCCATCCTTTCAACCACAGCACTGGGAGCTCTACAGAACACTTATCCCATCTTGTTTAACTAATTTCTATCCTCTTATCTGGAGACATATACCCAAATGCTGCCCACCCCTGCCAACCAGAATACTAGCTGAACTGCAACCCTCTCAACCTCTCTCCACAAGTCTCTCCTTTTCACTACAATAAATGACCAAAGCCTTTGTAATAAAATACCCATCTTCCATGCCTGGCTCTCACACAAACTGCCTGACATTGTCTCAGTCTCTGAAACATGGCTCAAACCTCATCTGAAAGACTCTGAAATGAACCCCCCCACACAACTATCGAATCATACGACATGACAGAACACAAAAGATAGGAGGTGGAGTAGCTCTGTCTTTTTCTTCCTGTTTAACAGTGACACCCTACACTAACCCCATTCCCCAATTCTCTACAGCCGAATTAACCCTCATCCTCCTAAAAATCAGCAACCACAAAAACATAGTTATAGCTGCCCTATATATTTCACCCGCTAACAATATCCACATACTGGAAGATATCCTTTCCTGGTTTTCATCCAATATAAACAATAAAACAATTATACTTGGGGATGTTAACATCAACTGGACAGCTATCCACTCAGCCAACAACTCCCAAAACATAAACCTTTACACGTTCTCTCAATTAATAAACTATCCTACATGGCCTAACAAACTTAACTCTACATGCAGCATCCTGAACTGGATATTAGTCTCCCACCCCAATGATATCTCTGATAGTGGCACCTTGCCCGATTCCCTTACCGATCACCTCCACACCTTTATACATTGCTCACCTTCCTCCATACACTTACAACATAATTATATCTCAACCTGTATCCTCACTAAATTTAACCCTAAACCCTTTTCTGACTGCTTGAAACACATCAACTGGAACCCTCTAAGAACTCTTTTACTAGACCAAGCTGTTACATACTTTAATACCTCATTCATAAACCTACTCAACAGTTTTGCTCCACCTAAAACTACAAGAGTGAAATGCAAAACTGCCCCCGGCTTTCCAAAAAAATATTAACTCTCATGCATACCTGGGATAAATCATGGAAAATCTACCAAAAATTAAAAAAACTAGCTCCCTTCCTGAATTCAAGCTGCTCCATAATAGAGTTAAAAAGCAACTCACTTTTGATCGCAAATCTTACTACTGTAGGATTCAGAACAACCACAAATCCAACCCCAATAAATTTTAGAGTAGTATTACTGCCCTGCTCAGTCCCAGCTGAAAAGACAATCCTTGCCCTGATCCTAGCTCCCCTGATCACATCTTGGCCTCCAAATTTAACTCCTTTTTCATAGACTCTATAGCCAAGCTTACCACATCTTTCCATAACAACTCATTACCTCCATCCACTCCTCTCACTTATAACTCACCTCCTTCTTCTAACAGCACCAGCCACCCCCTCCCTTCACCCTCAATCCCATTCCTATCAACACCATAAAAACTCCTCAAAAAATTAAAACCATGTTCTAATGCCCAAGACAACTTACCATCTAACGTTCTGAAGCTCTCTGCCAATGGCATAGCTCTCCCTATCTGTATTCTAATCAATCGCTCCATCCAAGAATCCTATGTACCCCTCCTCTGGAAAAAAGCCTTCATAATTCCCCTACATAAAGGGGGCAACAACACAGATATCTCCAATTAACACCCCATAGCCATCCTCTCCCCATCTCCAAAATTCTCAAGAAATTTATTCATTTACAGCTATTATCTTACCTCTTAGAAAACCATTTGCTGACTCCAACGCAGCATGGATTTGAACCTGGTCATAGTATGACCACAGCCCTTCTGCCCTTCCTTGATAACTTCAACCACTCTCATGACTCTGGAAACATTGTATCAACCCTTCTCCTAGACCTATCTTAGGCCTTTGAAACCGTTTCCCATAGCCTACTTCTGTCCAAACTCTTTCTACTTAACCTTTCCTCCTCTTCCATAAATTGGTTATCCAGTTACCTCTCAAATAGGCAGAAGGCTGTCAGGTGGAATAACTGTACCTCCTCCTACCTTGACACTCTGAGAGGCATCCCCAAGGCTCTTTCCTGGGACCACTATTATTTAACATCTTCATTGCTCAGGTCTATATTATAACATTAAAGTTCAAAAACTTTGAATGTTATAATATCGAACCCAGTAGAGCGAATGCTTGAAATAGTGAAGTTGCAGAACACAGAATACTTTCCTAGGCAAAGTATTCAGTGGGTCGTTTCTGCAGCTTTGCTATTTCCTCAACTGTGGAGCGAAGGTTATGTACCAGGTTAAGGTAAGTGTGCAAATGAAGGTGAGTGTGCGATTGGGCAAGGGTTAGGTGAGTTAGGGTTAGGGCATGGGTCAGGTAAATGTGCGATTGTGTGGACTTGAGGGTTAGGGTGGGGTAGGTGAGTTAAGGTTAGGGAGCGGGTAAGGTGAGTGTGCGAATGAAGGTGAGTGTGCGATTGGGCATGGGTTAGGTGAGTTAGGGTTAGGGCGCAGGTCAGGTAAATGTGCGATTGTGTGGATGTGAGGGTTAGGGTGGGGTAGGTGAGTTAAGGTTAGGGAGCGGGTAAGGTGAGTGTGTGATAGTTAGGGACCTTAGGGTTAGGGTTGGGTTAAGGTAAGTGGGTAGCTAGTGGTGAATGTCTGGTTTAGTGTAGGGTTTTGTGAAGTGTATGTGTGTGGATTATTTATTTTGGTGTGCTTGAGTTGTGTGTATGTTTGTTGAAACAGCAAATTTTTTCCCTGGGAAAAAATTCGCTATTCTGACTGTTCGGTTTTCTGGTGCTTCGATTGAATGGGTTCAATATAACATTCAAAGTTTTTAGACTTCGATGTTATAATATAGACCCCATCTGCTCTGCTGACTCTCTCCCCAAACTCATGCATGTTACTCAGGTCCCTTTAGCAGCACTGAGGCATAGATGCTTAACAACCACCTAGCTCTGAATGCATTTAAAACCAAAAGAATGATCTTTTCCACATCTAAAAACACCAAAATAGACACAAACTCCTTCTCTATCATAAGCCAAAACATGACTGCTACTGAAATTGTTCCCTACACTAAACTTCTGGGTGTCCTTATCGATAAACAATTAAAGTTCAACATTGACCTCCAAAACAACATGAAGAAAACTCACCAGAAGTTTGGCATGCTTCATCATTATAACCACTTCCTTACCTCTTCATCTAAGCTTACCCTCTCTACCACCTACCTCCTTCCCTCCCTCATGTATGGGGCCCCTCTCCTCACCAATCTACAAGCCTCCCTTAAGGCTAAATTGGCATCCTGTTACAATAAAATCTCAGAGTTTGCCACCAACTCCAAATCCTCCCCCCAACACAGCATCACCCTACACTCCCTGAACTGGCTAGGGCTCCCCAACTATCTCCTTTACATTCAGCTCTCTACCGCTCACAAGCTTACCTTTAAGCCATCTTAATGCCTCTCCCTCTCCTCCATCCTTAGCATGCATCTCCCTAACCGATCGCTTAGGTCCAATAACCAGAATTTACTTGAAGTGTACAAACCCTTATGTACTCCTGGGCAACTTCTACTGTTTTTTTCTGCAGCTTGTAAATGGAACTCACTTCTTCCCCCTAGAACTATTCTAAACCTCCCCTCTTTTAAAACTTTGCTCCACTCCTATCTCTCTCCAACTTGGGAATGCTCCTGCTCTCATCCCTCCTAACCTCCTCCTAATAACCCCCTGCCTCCAACCTCTTCACCCATAACTACCAACTCTAACTATGTTTCTTTTCCTCATCACTTCTTTCTCAACATTAATTGCTCCCTTTTATGCCTTGCAGATTGTATACATTAGCATTCTGCCCGTAACTGAATACTCATCATCCCTGTTTGTTCTAAACCTATTATTTTGTGTACGATAAAGGTCCTTAATTACTACTACCACTTTATCAACTTGACGTTTGTTCTTATTACAATTGTATAACTTATCAGAGTTGTGTAATCTTGGTACCAATTTCTGAAGATCCTACTTTTATATATTTTTTGTATTATTTCTTTATTAATTCAAGTTGATTTTTGTTTTAAATATATGCACATGGAGCTTTTCTCCCCAGGCCTTCATTGAAAAAGGGCTTATCTTGGCCCAATGGACTATCCCGGTTAACAAACTGCAAATAAATAAAAATAAATAAATAAAGTGTGATCAAAATGTATCAGATGTGATGAAAGCGACAGTACTTGAATACATCCAAATTGAACTTTGCCAAGGGGTGCATGGGTGAAAGCCAGATGGCTAATGGCCAATCTAAAAATGCAGTACAGTTAGGGGCATGAAAGGGAATTAAATATAAACTAAAAGGAAATACAAGATAAAATCCCGCCGGTCGACCCAGATGAAACACACAAAATAGGTTGAGTTTAAAAATGTCTAAATATCAATTCAAGACTTAGCGTGGGTGTACCCTCCCAGCTGTTTTTTGTAGCCCAGTCCATTAAGAATCCATTAAAGGTTAATTAGAAACAGAAAAACACTTTTACTCACATAAGGAAAAAAAGCAATAATTAAAAGTGATCAGTCTTAAGCCTTTTGATGATAAGAAACATCACTGGTCCATCCCTTCAGGTAGTATGTGTAGTCTTACACTGATCATTGGTGTCTTAGCTCAGTAGCAGAATCGTGGGTGTCCAGTACCAGAGTGGGTAGTGGGACAGTGTTATCGCAAAATGCTTCTTTGGATCTGTCTGTCCAGGCAAAATCAGGTAGGTATGAAGAACTAAGATAAGTATTTAGTCTCAGTAGTTCAACAAATTAGGATTATTAAGGGGATCCCACTTGAACGAATCGGGTTAAACTGGAACAACAGAGTGAAAAAGATCTTAGCTAATAGTAGGCATGATAGTATAGTTTTCTTAGATGGAGGATACTCATTATGGAAAGTTGGGATTTTAGAGATGGTGGTTTGTTTGCTTCGAGCTTGAGCTGCCATTCTAGCTCAGTTTTTTCCAGTTTGCCATTATAGTTCCCCTGGAGTTCCTCATATTTCAAATTGCCCAGTACATGAAAATAAAAGTGGCCATGATCCATGGAGCTGATGCTATGATTGGCCACTGCGTTGATAACAATATTATGCTTGATATCTATCAGATGTCTCACAATCCTTTTTTTTTTTAGTTTGTTGATCATTTTTCCTATGTAGAAGCAGTCACATTTCAAGCACTGAGGCTGGTACACCACCCCTTTTGTAAGGCAGTTATAATGTCCTTTCCTTCTATAGAAGTGTTTAGAGTTTGGACAGTAAAAACTCATTTTGTTGCTCACGTATTGGCAATATGAACATTTGTGGGGTCCACAGCTGTATGTGCCTCTTGTTTCTCCAGTTCAGTATCACCTGCTTTGTTTTTGTTTTCTAGGTAGTCCCTGAGCTTCTCATTGTGTTTAATGCTGAACAGGGGTATTCTGGGGATAATTTTGCTTAAGGCTGTATTGCTGTATAGGATGACCCAGTTATCCCTTATGGCTTTAATAATTAGGTTACAGTCCAAAGAATATGGTCATTGAGATGTCTCTCCTGTTGCTTCCCTGTTTGTTCTTTTTCCTAGTGTGGCCATTTCCTTTCTCCAGAAAGTTGGGGTCTTCCAGTATGGCATCAACAATCAGCTCTATTATGATTTTGATGAAGCAGGCACTCTATTCATGATTTAAGAATTGAAGGCCATCCTCATTTGTTAATCTAACCTGGCTAAACTGTTGTTATATCAGGTTTTTTTTACAACATTAGCAAAACACTGAAATATACAATGCTCATTGGTTAAAGTTAACCAACTAATGATGAGCTTCATCTACAGTTACCAAGTCAATGATGGGGGCTTGTATGAGTTGTTAATCAAATCATTTACCAACTCTAGAAACAAGGGAGAGTGAGAATAGCTAGGAAAGAAACAATATATAAAAAGAATGGAAAGAGTGGTGGACTCACGGCCATGACCTAGGAAGCTCACCACTCCGGAAATGTGTAACGGCCAGTCTTTAGGGGAGTCAAGGGTCCCATCCTTTTGCTTAAATTATGAAAATGAGATGTTCATTGATTGGAAGGCTGACAATTGTTTATCAGGATGAGGCGGTGGGGCACAACTGGTGGTTGTCCACAACTAAAACCAGCAAACTAGTGAAAACAGCTAATAAAATGAGCATTGCATAAACAGCCCACATCATAATCCAATAAAGTATTTGTATAATTAAAATTATAACATTAAAACTGAGATGTACTGCCAGTAGGCATCGCGGGCCAGCGGCCGCACCATTCAAGATCACAAAACCCAAGTTCCATTGCACAATGTAATAATTAAGTCATGAGAAAATGTCCATAAGGCCTAAAGCATTTGATAATAAATTGTATGGGCGGGAAGCATGGTGAACTCCTGAACGTACTTTTGGGAGCCAGTTCCATCATTAATTAGGAATGGTGCAAAATATTTTAATGGGGAGTCAATGCTCCCTTTTCATTGGCCACAATTCAGAAAACAGGATGCTTATTGGTTAGAAAACCAGCAAATGTGCAACTGGATGAGGCAGTGAAGTTCCAAATGTGGCAGCCATCATTATAATTAAAAAGTTATCTATGAAAAAAGCGTTGCACATAAAACATTTTATAAGATTAAATGTAGTGCCTGGAAGCATGGCAGGCCTTAGGTGGACTGACCGATATGTATCAGGATGAGGCGGTGAGGCTGAACTGGTGGTGGGCCGCACATAAGCTTACAAAGTTAGTGAAAAAACCTAGTAAAAAGCATCATACAAAAAGCCCATATTGTAGTCTGATAAAGTATTTATAAAATTAAAAATGCTATTTGGAAGCAAGGCGGGCTAACAGTCACTCCATTCAAGATCAAACAACCAAATTAACAACAAACAATGTAATAAACGAGCCATGATAAACAGACGTAAGGTTTATAGGTTCATAGGTGTGTACTAGGCTAACCCAGCCACTGGGGATGCACAAGCCAGTGCATTTCTTTGTGTCGGTCCCAAGCCCGGATAAATGGGGAGGGTTGCATCAGGAAGGGCATCTGGCATAAAACCTCTGCCAAATTACTTATGCAGAGAACATTTCATATTTTCATACCAGATCGGTCGAGGCCCAGGTTAACGACTGCCACCAGTACTGTTAGCCAGCAGGGTGCTGGTGGAAATTGGGCTACTGTTGGCCGAAGGAGAAGAGGAGGGGAAGGCATGCATGAAGGCAGGAAGAGAGGAGGAAGGTTAGGAGTGTAGTAGTGAGGGAAGGAACTTTGAATGTTGGCAGTATGACTGGTATAGGGAGAGAGCTAGCTGATATGATGGAGAGGAAGAAGGCTGATATATTGTGCATGCAAGAGACCAGATGGAAGGGAAGTAAGGCCAGGTGTAAAGGAGGCGGGATCAAATTGTTCTATCATGGTGTGGATGGCAGGAGAAATGGGGTAGGGGTTATCCTAAAGGAACAGTATGCCAAGAGTGTTTTGGAGGTGAAGAGAGTGTCTGATAGAGTGATGTTTATGAAGCTTGAAATTGATGGTGTAATGATGAATGTTGTTAGTGCATATGCTCCACAAGTTGGGTGTGCGATGGATGAGAAAGAAAAATTGTGGAGTGAGTTGGATGAAGTGGTGGTGAGTGTACCCAAGGGTGAGAGACTAGTGATTGGAGCGGACCTCAATGGGCATGTTCGTGAAGTGAACAAAGGGGATGAGGAAGTGATGGGTAGGTATGGTGTTAAGGAGAGGAATGCAGAAGGTCAGATGATTGTGGATTTTGCGAAAAGGATGGACATGGCTGTGGTGAATACGTATTTTAAGAAGAGGGAGGAGCATAGGGTGATGTACAAGAGTGGAGGAAGATGCACACAGGTGGATTATACCCTATGTAGGAGGGCCAGTCTGAAGGAGATTGGAGACTGTAAATTGGTGACAGCGGAAAGTGTAGTTAAGCAGCATAGAATGGTGGTCTGTAGGATGACATTGGTTATCAAGAAGAGGAGGAGGAGTGTGAAAGCAGTGCCAAGGATTAAATGGTGGAAGTTAAAAAAGGGTGATTGTGAGGTGGAGTTCAGGGAAGAGTTAAGACGGGCACTGGGAGGCAGTGAAGAGTTACTGAATAGCTGGGTAACTGCAGCAGAGCTAGTAAAGGACTCTGCTAGAAAGGTGCTTGGTGTGACATCTGGACAGAGGAAGGAGGACAAGGAAACCTGGTGGTGGAATGAGGAAGTACAGGAGAGTATACAGAGGAAGAGGCTGGCGAAGAAGAAGTGGGATTGTCAAACAGATGAAGAAAGTAGACATAAGTATAAGGAGATGAGACGCATGGCAAAGACAGATGTGGTGAAGGCTAAAGATAAGGCATATGGGGAGTTGTATGAGAGATTGGACACTAAAGAGGGAGAAAAGGACCTGTACCGACTGGCTAGACAGAGGGACAGAGATGGGAAAGATGTGCAGCAGGTAAGGGTGATAAAGGATAGTGAGGAAAATGTACTCACAAGTGAAGAGAGTGTGTTGAGTAGATGGAAAGAGTACTTTGAAGGGCTGATGAATGAAGAGAATGAGAGAGAGAGAAGGTTGGATGATGTGGGGAGAGGGAATCAGGAAGTGAAACAGATTAGCAAGGAGGAAGTAAGGACAGCTATGAAGATGATGAAGAATGGAAAGGCTGTTGGCCCAGATGACATACCAGTGGAAGCATGGAGGTGCTTAGGTGAAATGGCAGTGGAATTTTTAACCAGATTGTTTAATGAAATTTTGGAAAGTCAGAGGATGCCTGAGGAGTGGAGAAAAAGGGTTTTGGTACCTATCTTTAAGAATAAGGGTGATGTGCAGAGCTGCAGTAACTACAGAGGGATAAAATTGATCAGTCACAGCTTGAAGTTATGGGAAAGAGTAGTGGAAGCTAGGTTAAAAAGGGAGGTGATGATTAGTGATCAGCAGTATAGTTTCATGCCAGGAAAGAGCACTGCAGATGCAATATTTTCTCTGAGATTGTTGTTGGTGAAATACAGAGAAGGTCAGAAGGATTTGCATTGTGTCTTTGTGGACTTAGAGAAAGCATATGACAGGGTGCCTAAAGAGGAATTGTAGTATTGTATGAGGAAGTCAGGAGTGGCAGAGAAGTATGTAAGAGTGGTACAGGATATGTACGAGGGTAGTGTGACATTGGTGAGGGCTGCGGTGGGAGTGACAGATGCATTTAATGTGGAGGTGGGATTACATCAAGGATCAGCTCTGAGCCCTTTCTTATTTGCAGTGGTGATGGACAGGTTGACAGATGAGATCAGACAGGAAGCCACGTGGACTATGATGTTTGCAGATGACATTGTGATATGTAGTGAGAGTAGGGACCAGGTTGAGGAGACCCTGGAGAGGTGGAGATATGCTTTAGAGAGGAGAGGAGTGAAGGTCGGCAGCGCTAAAACAGAATATATGTGTGTAAATGTGAGGGACGGTAGAGGATTTGTGAGGATGCAGGGAGTAGAACTGGTAAAGGTGTTTGAGTTTAAGTACCTGGGATCAACAGTTCATAGTAATGGTGAGTGTGGAAGAGAGGTGAAGAAGAGAGTATAGGCAGGGTGGAATGGGTGGAGAAGAGTATCAGGAGTGATTTGTGACAGATGGGTACCAGTAAGAGTGAAAGGGAAGGTCTACAAGAGGGTAGTGAGACCAGCTATGTTATATGGGTTGGAGACAGTGGCACTGATGAAAAGGCAGGAGTCAGAGCTGGATGTGGCATAGTTAAAGATTTTAAGATTTGCACTGGGTGTGACTAGGATGGACAGGATTAGGAATCAGTATATTAGAGGGTCAGCTCAGGTTGGACAGTTTGGAGACAAAGCAAGAGAGGTGAGATTGCATTGGTTTGGACATGTGCTGAGGAGGGATGCTGGGTATATTGGGAAACGGATGCTAAGGATGGAGCTGCCAGGTAAGAAGAAAAGAGGAAGGCCTAAGATAATGTTTATGGATGTGGTGAGAGAGGACATGCAGGCGGTTGGTGTGAAAGAGCATGATGCAGGGGACAGGTAGAAATGGAAACAAATGATCCGCTGTGGCAACCCCTAACGGGAACAGCCGAAAGAAGATGATGAGGTGTGTACTAGGCTAATAGCCCTGGAGCCTTTACAAGCCTAGCTCATAGGATTACCCTGGCATTATGCCACCCAACCTTAGTTCCCAGTGCCTCTGTCGAGTAAAGCCACTGTAGTAATCTCTGGAGTGAATATTCTATTTCCCATCCACTCATCAAGATTTCTCTTGAAGAGGGTCAGTGAGGTGCTTTGCTTGACATGTATGGGAAGTCTATTCCATAGCATGGGCAGTCTCTGGGTTATGAACCTGTCCCTCCAGCATGTTCTGTTGATTGTGGTAATGAGGTTGAGGTCTCTGGAGCGTGTGGTAGGGAGGGATTGGGATTTCTTTGAATGTAGCATTTCTAACAGAGCTGAGTCAGACATGGATTTGTAAGTCAAGTAGAGATCGCCTCTAAGTAGGCGATATGAGACAGAGAATAGATGGAGTTTTTTTTAGTCTGTCCATATAGGACAAATGTTTAAGGCCTCGGATCCTTTTTGTGAGTTACTTTTGCAGCTTCTCCAGTTGTTGCAGGTGTTTAGTGCAGTACATGCCAAATGGGGCATTGTACTTAATGATTAGCCTAATGAGGGAAGAGTAGACGGAGACAATAACCTCTTTCATGGATGCAAAACCCGTAGTAATGAGATGTGCCACACAGAATGATTTTCTATGTGGTGGTCAAAACAGAGGTTGCTGTCAACCTGTGTTCCCAGATCTCTTATAATGACTTCTGTGTTCAGTGGAATACCATTGATGTGATAATTCATGAGAACTGGGTTTTTCCCAAAGGGGGTGATGACACATTTTTTGGCACTGAGCTTAAGGCCATGGTTCTGATACCAGTTGTTGGTCTCAGTAAGGCCTTTCTGTAGAATGTCAACATCACTTGAGGAGTTAATAATAGCTCCCAACTTGCAATCATCTGCAAACTTTGTCAGCCAGAGTCCCTTCGTGCTGACCTGGACTTCAGAGAAGTAGAAACCAAACAGGAGAGGACCCAGGACCAAACCCTGTGGGACTCCAGTCATGACTGGTTGGCAATCTGACTTGGAGTCAACTACTTTCAAGCTGTGGGTTCTACCTGTGAGCCAGTTTGCAACCCACCTAGTGATACAGGAGTTGATGCCTAGCTTAGTGAGGTTTTCTATGATTCCTGAGTGGGGAATGGTATCAAAGGCCTTGGTCAGATCAAAGTAGGCTGTATGAACCACCTTGCCTTCATCCACAGCTGTGGTGACTGACTCAAAGAAGTTGACCAAGTTGAGCAGGCATGATCTACCCTTCAGAAAACCAAACTGTGTGGGATCCAGAGTTTGAAGATTCCCTATACCCTTGTTTATTAGGTCCATGATGATGCATTCCAAAGTTTTGCATATCGGACTCGTCAGGCTAATGGGGCAATAGTTCTTAGGGTCTGTAGTCACTTCTCCTTTGTGGCACTCAAGATGAGTTGGATGATTTTATAGGTTATCTGAACAACACAACATTTTTGAAATTCACCAACAAGATGGATAGAAATACCATCGACTACCTGGATCTACGATTATACATCAAAGACGGGAAGGTAGAATCCAAGTTATTTAGGAAGAAAACATATAGCAACACATTTCTACACTATGACAGTTGCCACCCTCATTATGTAAAGAAGAACGTGGCCAAAGGCCAGATGATCAGGGTGTCACGCATAGTAAGTGGGGACAATAGATTCCTGGAAGAACTGGATGTATTAATTGACTTGTTTGTCCATCGGGGTTATCCCATGCACTTACTTACCACAGTTAAACAGGATATTATTGGAAGAAAGGCCACAGACTTTAGGCCTATTCTAGTAGACAGTCAAAGGGACATAGAGAATAGTAATATTCATAAACATAAAGTGAAGAATATTCAAACAGGTATGGTTTTACAACACAACACCGCAGCCATTGAAGTTAAAAACATCATCCAATGGACATGGCAAAGTGTAATCCCCACAGACATGCAAGACACACTAGGAAAGTATCCCCTTTTTATCAACAGTAGGGGTTTGAATATTAAATAACATTTGGAGAGAACATCTATGTCACTGGTCAAAGGCCTGCCAGGATGGCCAAATGTGGTAACTGTAAAGCATGCACATACATCAATGATGGCCCATATGTTTTAGTGGGCAACTTTAAGAGGACTTTGAGGAGTCCTGGTTATTACAATTGCAAAACCAAAATGGTCATATATGCGGCTTCTTGTTTATCTTGTCCAGCTTTCTATATTGGTATGACCACAAGAAAGTCGAGACAAAGAATTATGGAACACAATAGGGATATCAAAAACAAGAAATTAACTAATTCATTATAGAACCATAGCAAAGATTGTATTAACTACAAGAAATTCTTATTTTCTGTTATAGACAGACTACACACAAAGGAGTTTGGTGGTGACTACACAACCATTTTAGAAGTCAGGGAATGCTTGTGGCAAGTACGACTAGACGCAAGCAGTGCACCTGGCATTAATGACACTCTATCTCTAGTATGAATATTGAAACACAAGGCAGCATGTATTTAATAGATAGAAACAATAGAGTACTCTTGACTTTTTAGGCAGATGCATGAGGTTCATATGCATACATGTATATTTTTATATCATACACTTAGATACATTTTTTTTTGTATGTATTCATCTTTCATATATTCATATATACTTATATACATATTTTTTACATATATATATCTTTTTGCACACACACACACACACACACACAGATATATATATATATATATATATATATATATATATATATATATATATATATTGTTTTATATATATTAATGTATATTTTGAGTTTAGGCATTGAAACAATTTTGGTTATGTTATTACTTACAGAACATTTGGTGTTCACATATAAAATAAAATTACACAAAAACTATCTCAATGACAGTTCAAGGGTTAAAATCCAAAAGTTCAGAGGATGGATTCATTGTAACCAATTACCTTTTGATTTTAGTGTTAATTTAAATGTGTATTTAATGGTTGTGATTAGATGTGGAAAACTGACTCTGAAGATGCCCCACATGGGTGAAAGCGCTTAGTCAGTTACATGTTATAGTTTAATAAAGTCTTGGTGGTTTTACCTTGGTGTCACCAGTGTTTTTTTTTTCTCCTTATTCAACCTAGTGAGTGGGACAAAAGTATGCCTCACTATCAAGTCACCTATGACTAGTGTGTTGAGCATGCTGTTTTGCCTTAGGGGCTTCAGTTGAGTGACATGCTGTTTAGGAGAGTTATGTTTCTCGTGATTAGTGTTGTATTGTGGTGGTCGAGTGCATTTCTGCCTTGGAAGTCTTTGCTCTTTGGGTAGATTTTTATTGAGAGCCTCCGCGAAGGTGGGTGTACAGTTTCTGTTTTACATGAAGGCAGTGCTGGTGTGTGTTCTGGAGGGCTATGTGTTCCATGTGGTGTGGTCCAAGTGTTGACCTTCTCCTCTTGACCAGCTATTCCAGTCTTGGCTGGAGAGGGCGTGGCTTCCAGTTTGGATATATAAGTGCATCTCTCGCAAGTCTGAGTGTTGGGAGGTAAGAGGAGAGGGTTGTCAGTGTACATGAGGCAGTTGCTGCATTGCCTCAGGATGCCCAAGTTCACTAGGTTAATAGGAGAATGCACAGGGAACTGACCTTTAGACATGCCTGGAGGGGTGGGCATTAATAATAAGTACTGGAGCTGTTTCCTTGTAGAAAGTTTAGTGCTGGTAACACTTTTGTGTGCTACAATAATTTCTACAAGAGGTCTGGTAAAGTGCTAGACTAATAAGTTAGTAAAAGTGCAGGAGAGGAGAGTACTAGCAGATCTAAGGGAAATTTTGAAGAGCAGAGTTTGGCACCACTCAGAAGCTTACAAACAGTTCTGGATACAGCAAATATGTATCTGGACTAGACTAGTTACAGGAAAGGAGGGAAAAGTGCAAAAGTGGGCTTTTAAACCAGAAAGTTGAAAGAGATGGAAAAACTGCCCAAACAGACAATATACTAAAATTTCTGGGCTGAAAACCACTCATCTTGTGGAAGATAGGCTACCTAGTGCTTACCACTCCCACTGATAAGCTAGAAGACTTCCCTCCAACACAGAAAGGCTTGGGGGGTCTCAGAAGCTTACAAGCAGTCCTGGATACAGCAAATCTGTATCTGGACTAGACTAGTTACAGGAAAGGCAGGAAACAAGGTTAGAATTTTTTTTCAGTAAAGTGGAAAGGGAGAAAGGAGGAGCAGAAGATAATTCAAGGTTAAGAAAGTAAGTGGGTTGGCCTTCTTAAATGTTTTCTCTTTAATAGGTAGAATGAGCTAATGACACTAGACTGGGATGAGTGTCAGTAGCGGTGGGCAACTGCAAAACCGCCAAGTATAAGAACACGAAACCAAAAGGTAGGAAGGGTGGGAATCTAAATCAGTTATATGATACACACCTTGATAGGAAATCAGAACAAACAAACACAAACAGACATTTAACAAATGGAGAAAATGTCCAGTTAATACCTCACACACAGTGAAACTAGGTAGAAAATATTTACAAACAGTGTGACAGTAAAAATCTTATTTATCAGGCCCTGTGAGGCAGATAATTTTAATACAACCATGCAGATTAGTTTATAACTATAAAATAAAGTAAAAAGTGTGCAGCAGACAATAAAAGTGCTATAAATATCTGTAATAGGCAATAACTAATAATAATAAGCAAAAAATAGGATACATAATGATATACATCACAGATCAGAGTTTTTCTCAGTGCCCTTCCTCCAATTAGCTCTGTGTGAAATGGTAGAAACACTCACAAGGTAACTTCTTAAGTAACAGAAAGATGAAACTGAAACAACTTAAAAAAAAAGCTTAAAAAAACCAATGAGGTGTTTACTCCAAACCGTAGTCCAGGTAACCCCAATTAGCCAATGACCATAAACACTTCACTCTCACTGAAATACAAAATGACTTTTGCTAAACTAAAATGGCCTGGAACATGTGCTCAGACACACAGCCTCTGCAAACAAAAAACTAGGCCCAGAACACAAGCCTGAATATGGACAATGCTATCTACACTACATAGGTAGAAAAACACTACATAAATGTTTATCACAGCAGAAAAGCAGCAGTGAGCCCTTAAATTAAAGTTTTAAACAGATAAACAAGCAAGGAGACTTTAGAGAATGCTTCTAACTGCAAACAAATCAGTTATATGATACACTCCTTGGCAGGAAATCAGAACAAACACAAACAGATGTTTAACAAATGGAGAAAATTTCCAGTTAATACCTCATACACAGTGAAACTAACTGGAAAAGATTTACAAATAGTGTGACAATAAAAACCTTATTTATAAGGCCCTGTGAGGCAGACAGTTTTAATACAATCATGCAGATTAGTTTCTAGCTATAAAATACAGTAAAACGTATGCAGCAGACAATAAAAGTGCTGTAAATATCTGTAATAAGCAATAACTAATAAAAATAAGCAAAAACCAGGATACTTAATGTTATATATCACTAATCAGAGTTTTGCTCAATACCCTTCCTCTGATTAGCTCTGTGTGAGCCTGAAACATTTATTATTAAATTATAAGGACGGGAAGTGAGATGAACTCCTGGCCATGCATTTGGAAGCCAGTTTAATTGTTAATCAGGAATGATGTAAGTTATTTTTTATTGAGAGTTAGGGGTCCCTTTTTATTGCCCACAGTTCAGAAAATTGGAAGCTCATTGGTTAAAAAACAGCAAATGTGCATCTGGATGAGGAGGTGAAGCTCCATTCATAATTGGCCATCAAAATAATTACAATTAAACAGTTAATGAAGCAATCTATGAAAAAAGTGTCGCTTAAAAAACTTTTGTAAAAGCAAATGTGCTGGAAGCATGGCAGGCCTTTGATCGCGTCATACAAGATTGAAAAAAACAGCTCGAAACACCCCCAAAAATCCAGAGGTAACTGTGCTCTTATATAGTGGCATATGAAAGACAGCCATAGGGCAAGTCATAACCAGCAACACCAACCAAAGTAAGAACATGAATATAAAAATGAAAATGAGGACAGGATTAAAATACGAAAAGACTAATGCTATTCTCCTTGCTGCGTCCATGTTGTCGGCCAAGCTGCGGATTACTTATCATCAATAGCTTGGCACCAGTGGTGGGTCTGCCATGCAGCCATGGCAGTCCTAACCTAATTCAAAGTGATACAGGATAGACCCGATGCAGACCTCTGCATTGTAATGGAGAAAAAGAGAGGAAACCAACTGTCACACCTAAAATGGTAAAAGTGAGCATTGTGCCCATCACACTTAGCCCTTCGATCCTTTAATCTATTCCCAATTAAACTGTGACAGCCCTGGAATGATGTAGCATTAGGAGGACTTGGCCAAATTAGGAAATATTAAATAGTTTAGGTGGTGCGGAGATGGTATTTAAATGGGGATATGGATATGTTTGGAGTTGCGGAGACAGCAGATAGTTTGTGAAACAAGAAAATTAAAGTTTATATTCATACTACTTATTAAAATAATATAGTGAATTGAAGTCAATTGCCATTAAAGTGAAAATACCCTGAACTATTCTAAGAAAAGAAGTCAAGGAACCAGGAACAGGTGAGTTAAAAATTATTATAAACATTGTGATAAAGTGTGGTCAAAATGTGTCAGATGCGATGAAAGCAATAGTACTTGAATACATCCACATTGAACTTTACAAAGGGATGCGCTTGTATTGGTGAAACTACACGTAAAATGGTTTAGGTGCTTGGGTGAATGCCAGATAGCTAATGGCCAATCTAAAAACACAGTACAGGTAGGGGCATGAAAGGGAATTAAATATAAACTAAAAGGAAATACAAAATGAAACCTCATCGGTCGACCCAGATGAAACACACAAAATAGGTTGATTTTAAAATGTATAAATATCAATTCCAGCCTTACTGTGGGTGTAGCCTCCCAGCTGTTTTTTCTAGCCCAGTCTATTAAGAATCCATAAAAGGTTAATTAGAAACAGAAAAAACACTTTTACTCGCATAAGGAAAAAAAGCAATAAATAAAAATGATCAGTCTTGAGCCTTTTTATGATAAGAAAGATCACTGGTCCACCCTGATTGTTGGTGTCTTAAATTAGTAGCAGAAGAGTGGGTGTCCAGTACTGAAGTTGGTAGTGAGACAGCATTATTGCAAAAAGCTTCTTAAGATCTGTCTGTCCTGGCAAAATCAGATAGGCATGAAGAACTAAAATAAGTATTCAGTCCCAGTAATTCAAAGAATTAGGATAATTAAGTTGATCCTGCTTGAACGAATCGGGTTAAACTGGAATGGGAGAATGAAAAAGATCTTAGCTAATAGTAGGCCTGATGGTGTAGTTTTCTTTGATGGAGGATACTCATTATGGAAACGAGGGCATTTACAGGCAGTATTTTTTTGCTTCGAGCTAGAGCTGCCATTCTAGCTCTTTTTTTCCAGTTTATCATTATAGATCCCCTGGAGTTCCTCATATTCCAAATTGTCCAGTACATGAAAATAGAAGTGGTTTTGTCACCGGGATCTGATGCTAAGTTTGGCCAGTGCATTGGTAACAACATTATGCTTGATATTGGTCAGATGTCTCGTGATCCTTGTTTTTAGTTTGTTGATCATCTTTCCTATGTAGAAACAGTCACATTTCGAGCATTGAGCTCGGTACACAACCCCTTTTGCAAGGAAGTTATAATGTCTTTTGCTTTGATAGAAGTGTTTAGAGTTTAGAAAGTAATTCAACAAAATGCAGCAATGCTAGGTAGACAAGGTCTCAACGGCAATAAAGACACATCCAAACTCCAAGATATAAAAAAAACAATAACTGGATTTATTGAAAAGATTTTACAATTATATGATGGATTTAACAAATTTGTCCACCAAACGTGGACTTTCTTAGAATCTAGAATCAGAACCAGAAGCCAGAACTAATAGAACTCTAACGAATAGGCACAATCAGGAGGTGGTCAGTATGGTTGCAGATCAAGATCAAGTAGTCAAGTGGCCAGTGCCACTCAGAAATAATTTCCACATATACTTAAAGTGTTGCGATTCAGCCCAAAAAGCAATTAAACAGTTCTAACATGTTGCATAATTATGCAGACAACCACTGTGTCAGTTACTGCTGGTGGTAATCTTACAGGAACGATCTTCAATGAGTTAAGAGTTCTTCATTTTATTTTATTTCAAAAGTAAATAATCAGACCATGCGTGTCTCAGTTCTTTATTCTTTATTAGATCATCAGACAGATGAGCGCTGTGTTACATTGTTTAGTCAGATTACATCATTTATTTATACTTCTCCTTAAGTCTTTAATTAGCATTAAGAAAAATAGTGTTCATTTTAATTGGTTTAAAATCGTATTCCCAATATACTATAGACTGGAAGGCTGACCAATGTCTTTTCCATCTGGAGGAGGTGGGGTTGACCAGTGGGGGGTAGAATTGCGAGAGAAAATGCAATAGGGAGCGAAGTTTAATGGTGGGCCTGCTCCTAATGATCTGTAGTAAATAATAATAAGAGTCCTAATTATTACAAAAACTCCATAAGACCAATAGGAAAATTCCAAAAACTGAAGCGGCACCTTAGTGATCCAAATATAATGGATTAGACTAGTTTGTTCCAGTTAGTAATATCTGTAGAAAGGTGGGACACTGGTCCTTTTTTCATTAGCCTGACATTCCTGGTCCTAAAAAATGTATACAGTGAGGGTTGGGAGGTAGCAGATACTGGGGGATGTCAAACTTTTTATATGTAATGTTAAATTGATTACATAATTGGAACTGTAAGTAACAAATGTGCCATCCCAAAATCGGAGGTGTGTAGGACTTAGTATGAAGCTGGTCATTAAAGACCGTAGTTTGTGTGGGTGGTTTAAAATGTGCCCCTTCTCCAGAGAATCTAAAAATCTAAATTAAAAACTCTAAAATTAGCTGAGAGGTGAAGAGGCTATGTTTAAATAACCCATTTTTTTGTAAGGAATCTTCTCCTCAGGGACCTCCAAGTCCATCTTAATTTTTCTTTGTCAGGGCTCCCAATGAATTACAGAATGGGAATAGATCAAATAAAAATAAAGATAAACAGATAACATAAAAATAAAGATAAAGATAAAAAGACTGATGTGCACCTAGTGGTGATATTGGGGGAATCTTCTTTGTTAATCTAGCCTGGCTAAAATGTTGTTATATTGTTTTTTTTTTTTAAAACATTGGCCAAAAACTGAAATATATGATGCTCATTGGTTGAAGTCAACCAACTAATGGTGGGCTTCATTTACAATTACCAAGTCAGTGATGGGGGCTTGTATGAGTTGTTAATCAAATCATTTACCAACTCTAGAAACAATGCAGAGTGAGAATAGCTAGGAAAGAAACAATATATAAAAAGAACGGGAAGAGTGGTGGACTCACGGCCATGACCTAGGAAGCTCACCACTGCGGAAATGTGTAACTGCCAATTCTTAGGGGAGTCAGGGGTCCCATCCTTTGGCCTAAACTATGAAAATGAGATGTTCATTAGTTGGAAGGCTGACAAATGTGTATCAGGATGAGGCGGTGGGACTCAACTGGTGGTGAGCCACAACTAAAACCACCAAGCTAGTGAAAACAGCTAATCAAATGAGCATCCCACAGACAACCCACATCATAAGTATTCATAAAATTAAATTATAACATTAAAACTGAAAAGTGCTACTTGGAAGCATCACGGGCCAGTGACTGGGCCATTGAAGATCACAAAACCCATCCCACAATGTAGTAATTAAGTCATGACAAACAGCCATAAGGCCTAAAGCATTTGATAATAAATTGTGTGGCTGGGAAGCATGGTGAACTCCTGGCCATCTTTTATGAGCCAGTTCCATCATTACTCAGGAATGGCATGAAATATTTTAATGGAGAGACAAGGGTCCATTTTTATTAGCCACAATTCAGAAAACAGGATGCTCATTGGTTAGAAAACTAGAACATGTGCAACTGGATGAGGTGGTGAAGTTCCAATAATGGTGGGCTGTCATTATAATTAAAAAGTTGTCTATGAAAAAAGCGTCGCTCATAAAACCTTTTGTAAGATTAAATGTAGTGCCCAGAAGCATGGTGGGCCTTGGAAGGACTGACCAATGTGTATTGGATGAGGCGGTTGGGCTCATCTGATGGTGGACTGCACTTAAGCTTATCAAGTTTGTGAAAAAAGCTAGTAAAAAGAGTTGTGCAAAAAGCCCATATTGTAATCTGATAAAGTATTAAAAAATGCTACCCGGAGGCAAGGCGGACTAACATCCGCACCATTCAAGATCAAACAACCAAATTAGTGACAAGCAATGTAGTAAATGAGTTATGATAAATGAATGTGGTAAATGAGTTATGATAAATGACTGCAAGGCCTAAAACATTTATTATTAAATTGCAATATATGGGCGGGAAGGGCAGTGAACTCCCGGCCGTGCATTTGGAAGCCAGTTTACTTGTTAATTAGGAATGGTGTAAGTTATTTTTATTGGGAGTCAGGGGTCCCTTTTTTATTGGCCACAGTTCAGAAAACTGGAACCTCGTTGGTTAAAAACCAGCAAATGTGCATCTGGATGATGCGGTGAAGCTTCATTCATGGTGGGCCATCAAAATAATTAAAACTAGAAAGAAGAAGCAATCTATGAAAAAAATGTCGCTTAAAAACCTTTTGAAAAATTAAATCTAGTATGTGGAAGTATGGCAGGCCATTGACTGTGCCATACAAGGTAAAAAAATAAAACAGGTAAAAAAAAACAAAAAAAACCTTGAGGCAACTGGGCTCTCCTGTAAAGACATACCACGTAAAATAGCACTAGAACCAGTCGTAACAACAACCAAAGTAAGAACCCAAATATAAAAATGAAAATGAGTACAGGATTCAAATATGAAAAGACCAGTACTATTCTCCTTGCCTCGTCCATGTTGTCGGACAAACTGTGGCTTACTTGTCATCAATAGCTCTGCACCAGTGGAGGGTCTGACAGGGGGCCATGGCAGTCCTAACCTAGTTATTGGTGCAGGATAGCCCTGATGCAGAACTCCGCATCATAATGGAAAAAAAGAGGAAACCAATTTTCCCATCTAAAATGGTAAAAGTGAATATTGCACCCATCACTCTTAGCCCTTCGGTCCTTTAATCTATTCTCAATTAAATTGTGATAGTCTTGGCAGGACGTAGCACCAGGAGGACTTTGAAAAATTAGGAAATATTAAATATTTTAGGTGGTGCAGTGATGGTATTTAAATGGGGATAAGGATATGCTTGGAGTTGGACAGACACTGAATATGTTAATCAGGTGTAAGCCTATTATCATTCCAGAATCACTAATGTGATCAAGGTGCTTGACAAGTAAACATGTTAGTACCCATACAATGACCTGTGCATGCCTGAGCAGTACAAGAGTGAGTCTTAAGAATTTTAGCTAGGTAATGCCTTGCAAGTGTGACTCATTTGCAATTTTGCAATTACAATTAGTTGCCTAATATTCCTGCTAATAAGAAACACATTTGCAGAAGGTGTGTCAGAGAGAAAAGTCTTACTGAGGTTTAATGTACATAAATTGATTTAGGAGAGAACCTTAATACACACTAACATTTTGTAAGAAGATTAGGTGCCTGTGTGACAAAGTGGTTGTAATTCATATCAAATATACACAATGCAGAAATATGGAAAAAAAAAGTCAAACATTAAAAAATGTATTATATTCATGATACAAAGGGATTACAGTGGTCTAATTCACACAAAAAGAAAACCCAATCTTGTCTAGAAAATGTTTGCTTGTAGTCTCACCTTTTCTGCAAGGATCACATTCCCCAGTACTTGCATTGTGACAGAACAAATGACAATTGTCTGATAGCATGATTATATTGTTAAAGCAAAAACAGGCACCAATGGAGGTGAAATAAATGAGTCTAAATACTGATAATGGAAACAACAGCTAGGTTTATTCAGTACATTAATGCACACATCACACAGCGTTTTCATCCACCAGACTTCATTAGATGTATCAAGTTTTGTCCTAGCTGTAACAAACCTTTTTGGACAAAACTTGATCCATCTGATGAAGTCCAGTGGATGAAAACGCAGTGTGATGTGTGCGTTTATGTACTGAATAAACCTAGCTGTCGTTTCCATTATCAGTATTTAGACTCATTTATTTCACCTCCATTGGTGCCTGTTTTTGCTTTTACAAGTTATTTCCTGGTCTTTTTGGCTACTGCACCTCAATTTTTGGCTGGATTATTAGTGACATGGAGGTATTGGAGGTGGAAGATAGCTTCCAAGGTGTGGAAGCACAGACAACAAAGGACATTAATGAATGGCTGTCACGAGTGGAAGGACAGCTTACTCAACTTATTTCCCTGATGTCAAATGCCAGTTCCCATGGTTGTGGGAACAATGCCATGGAGGAAAACGGTTCAGACAATTCAAACATTTTCTTGGGTGGTTTGTCTACTCCAGCTTGCAACCAAGATGCTGAAGCATGGTCCAGACCACGTGATTGTTCCAGAAAGGAAGTGATGACATCAGGAACCGGTAAACCTCAGCGTGATAATAGGACTGAGGCAGAAAACGTGAATGGAGCAGTCCCTAAAACTGGTAATACCAATATGGGATACTCAAACAACAATGCGAGTCATAATGGACAAGAGGTTTTCATGTTGCAGGCTAATGGAAGCGGAAGGGGAGTGTCGATGGTCAGACACCATGCAAATGCCAACGATAATGGACAGGAAGATTGGACTGATACAGGCACATTGGCCTCATGGCTGGATTCACACAACTTGTTTTCCAATTACCAAGGTACTGTAAATTCAACTTTCCCCTTGGATTGGAAAGAAATAACTGATTCAGATATTTCTAATCGGGCTAATGTTAAAAAACTGTCAGATTTAATTTTTAGACACAAAGCCTTAGGTATGGATAACAATTACCTCAAGGATTGTATTGTTAGGGGTATTGTCCTGAAGGGGCTACGGATGTTTAAATACCCGAATAATGTGGTGGAAGGATCTACCTTCCATGAGGAATTGTTAAGAATATTTGATCGTATTGGGTTTGAGGTTATGAGAGCACTAATTAAGGAAAATGAGAGAAACATGCAAATGTTGTGTGAGGAAATAGAATGTTTAAACAAAATGGTGACTACTGATTTAATGTTTAGTATTAAAAATGAAAAAAGAAAATATTTTTTAATTAAACAAGTGAAAGACAAATGTCAGGTAATTTTTAAAAGGAAATGTGGAAAAATTGACAGGGACCTGAGGGAATATCACCAGAGGAGAGCATATCTGTTCCCAAAAAAAGATAATTTCACTTCAAAGTATTATACTAAGAATGTAGAAATTAACAGAGGTCCCTTGTATAAACATTATGGGGCACACAATGTATGGGACCCTATACACAGGCAGGAGAATTATGAGAATAATGTGTGTAGGGAACCAAACAATGAAGGAATTGAGGATTACCCGGAACTTAGGAGATCTGATAGATTGAGATACAAATAACCTGTATGGTATTTTCCCAGGTGTTCCCCAAGCGGCAGGAAATAATAAAGCAAAGTAGCAGTGAAGGGGAACAAGGTACTGGGAAAAATACAGGAGATATTATTGTTCAGGACCATGACATATATTCCAGGACTTTAGTATTTATAATTATAGTGAAGTGGAGATAAATCTGCAGCATTTCATGCTGTTCTCAAAAGGTTTTAAGTTTATTCCTTCTAGCAGGGGCAATATGGTGGATAGTTTGATAGATTTAAGAATTTTTTTGAGAAAGAAAAATTTGGAAATTATGTTTTATGGGCAGCAAAATACTAGAGGTAACACCGAAGTTAAAAAAACTAGTATTATTAACCCACCCATGCACCCCCAGTTAAAAAATCTGGAAAGGCAGATAGAAAAAGAGATTAGAGATGGATTTAAGAAAAAATGGAAAGGTAAACCAAATCTCATGAAGGAAGAGATGGAACTTCTTAAATCATTACAGGAAAATTGTTATATTAGGGTGATGCAAACTGACAAGGAGGGTGGGGTAGTACTGATGGATAGTATTCTGTATTCTAGTAAAATGATGAATATGTTAAATGATACCAATAGATATGTTAGGGTATCAAGGAATGAAATTAATGTAGCTTACCACAAAATAGACTTTTCTTTAATAGAAATGTTGGATGATAATCTAATTAACCATGATACATATAAATATCTTAGTGTGGAAAAACCCAGAATCCCTGCCATATTTGGGATACCCAAAATGGATAAGAATGTGGAGGATTCCCCAATGAGACCTATAGTAGCCGCAAATGGTTCCAAAACCTATTCTTTGGCCAAATTTTTAGACATTAAATTAAAGAACATATGGGTTTCCTTTAATGGAATCTTGAAAGATTCCTGGGACTTTTTAAGAAGTATTACGGATGATATGTATTCTGATTCCATAATATTTGTTACATTAGATATGCAGGACCTATTTAATGTGATTCCTTACTCTATAGGTTTTGAATGGTTTCAGGAGGATATTAATAAGTATGGAAATTTGAACAATAAGAATTTTTTGGTACATACCGAACTAATGGATTGGTCTTGCAGCAAAACTTCTTATTTTTTGAAGGTGAATTTTATAAGCAGATACAAGGGGTTGCTATGGGGGCATGTTGTGCCCCTACATATGCAAATATACTACTTATGATGTGGGAGGAGAAATTTGTGTTTGAATCAGAATACGCACAGTATTGGGTATACTATAAACGTTATCTAGATGATATATGTATTTTTTGGAAGGGAGAGGAGGCCAAGCTAATGGATTTTATACAATATCTAAATATGACTACTGAATTTTTACAATTTACCCACCATATTTCTAGAGAAGAGATGAATTTCCTGGATGTTTCCATTAAGAAGGATGAACATCTACAGCAATACATCTCAAGAGTTTACAGGAAGGACACCTTCTCTAACTCTTATTTATACTTTAGTAGTTCACACCCAGACAAACAGACAATAAGTATTGTTAAAGGGCAATTCATCCATAGCAGCAGGATGACATCGAGAGATGTGGACTTTGGATAGGAAAGTTGGAGGTTGAGGGACATGTTTTTAGCCAGGAAATATCCTGCATCAGTGGCGGAGGAAGTGATGGTAGAAGTTAAAAATGCCAGAACCTCTAGATTTGCCCCAATTTTGGGATGTGAAAAAGTTGAAGTGCAGGAGGAATGTAAGATAGGGAATACATTTGGGGGGAATTATGTTTTGTACTATAATCAAAAAACCCCCATGATTCGAAATATTATTAAACAACACTGGGAAAGGTTTGGTTGGTACTCAGAATTGGAGAATTTATTAAAAAACCCATTACAATGTACATATAAAAAGGTAAAAATCTTAAGGAATTGTTGGAGAAGAACCACAAAGGGCCAGGTGGAAAAAAGTTAAGTACTTATAAATGTGGAACATGTGCCCAATGTGCATATATTTTGAGACAGGATTTTTTTATATATTCCAGATAGGCAGTATACCATTAGGAGTGGTAGCTTCTCCAATTGTAATAGTGAAGGCTTGATATACCTAGCTCTATGTAAAACATGTGGTGCATTTTACATTGGAAAAACCACACGCAAACTAAAAAGAAAAATATATGAACATTTGAATGCCATTAATAAAAGATGGCAACAATGCAATATACAAACATACCACAACATGTGTTGGAGTAAAATGTTTTTTTTTTTGTAATAGAAATGGTGCATCAGGATACTGGTGGGGGGGGGCTTGGGAGAATAGGATAGAAGTTAGGGAACTGTATTGGCAGTTATTGCTGGAAGCCAAGTCTTAATGAACACATTTTCATTGCCCCCCATCTTAAGGATGAGGGCAGCTAAGTTGTAGGATTTATGGTATAATTTTGATTTTAAGCACTTGTTGCACTTGTTCACATTATAACATGCTAAACATCAATGTATATGTAAATAAATATAAATGCTTTTTTTTTTTCAAAATCAGCAACAATTTTAAAATCATGACACCTCAGTCTTATTACTTACTTTTCTTGTGTATATAAATTAATCTAAATACTGTTAAATGACAGATAACAACTTGAACAACTCAAACAAATGGAAATATAAAATTTGTATAAATATATAAAGATAGATATGTATAAATAAATATTTATAAATTCATTCAAGTATTAGAAAAGTTGTTATACAACCAAATTTCACCTTTGTAGGGCTTTTAATTTCAAAATACATTTTATCGAGCAGTATTCAATAAGCCCTGGTGGAACATGTGCATATGTTTTAATTTGCCAAACAAGTTCCTGTTCTTCAAGCTTTAATTCCCAGGGCCCACCTCTAATGTTCCTATTTGTTGTAATATTGTAAACTGGAATTTATGTGTGGGGTATTCTAGAATGTGTCTAGCCAAATAATTTGTGGTATTACCCCTACTAATTTGGTATTGGTGTTCATAAAGTCTCTGCTTAAACATTCTTTCAGTTTTACCAATGTAGTAGCTTTAGCAACATTGGCATAAAGCAGCATATACTACTCCTGCGGTTTCACAGTAAAATTTTCCATTGATGGTGTAGGTTTTGTTACGTATGTGAACTTTATTAGTTACCACAATGTGCTGGCACTGCTGACATCTCCCACACTTTCTCATCCCCTGGTTGTTGGGGCATTTTTGATTGCTCCTTTCCAACCAATCTTTAAAATTTAGGCCTCTTCTATAGGTAATATGTGGTCTATCTTCCAATTTCATATTAATAGCACTGTCCTCTGATATTATAGCCCAATTTTTAATCATAATATTCTTAATGGCATGTGCATAAATAGAGAAAGTAGTAAGAAAGCTTATTCTGCCATCATAATTCCTAATACTATTCTCACTATGCTCATCAGGAGGAGTATCATTTATTGTTTCTCCATAACCCCTGCATAGAATAGGTTTAAAATGGCTAAGTAGTCCTTTTAGTAGCCACTTCATCAAACAATTGTTGAAAAAGCTATTCTGGGTAGCCCCTTTTATGAAACATGACTTTCAATGTGTTACATTGAAACAGAAAGTCAGTCTCTGATGAGACTATTCTGACTGCCCTAACCAGTTGGCCCTTAATAGCTGCCCTTTTTTGGTGGAATGGGTGGCTACTATAAAGTGTAGAAAAGTGTTTGAGTAAGTAAGTTTCCTGAAAGTACTTGCATTAAATCTATTATTGGGTCTATCTTTAGATAGTGACACATCCAGAAAATTAATGGAGTCAGTGTTAAACTCAAAAGTGAAATCTACTAAGTCTGTGAATTTGGAGAGTTCACTAATAAAAATTGTTACTAAATCTAGACTTCCTTTCCACATAAAAAACATGTCGTCCTGATATCTAGTGTACCATTTTACATTTTCCTTGAAAATGGAGTTCTGAAATAGGAAATGTCTTTCCCAAAATGCCATGACTGAATTTGCAAAACTGCCTCCACATGGGGAGCCCATGGCTACCCCAGTTTTTTGCAAAAAATATTCTTTGTCAAAAAGCATAAAGTTATTATTCAAACCTAGATATAACAAGGGTGCAATTAGATTTATCTCTTGCTGGTCCATCCCTTTCAAAAATATAAATTCACTAAACCATTTCATGCCTACATCTTGAGGTATGACAGTATGTAGATCCTTTATGTCTACCGTCAAAAAATTACACTCTCCGTCAAATACAAGAGAATTAATATTCTCTACAAAAACCCACGAATCCTTACAAATTTAGGGTTCACTGCAAATAAATGGCTTAAGTTTACTGTCCACATATCTGGCACATGCATAAGCAATGGATCTCCTGCCATCCGCAATTGGCCTAAAGGGTGGATCCATTATACTTTTGTGGATTTTGGGAGATCCAAATAACACTGGTGTTACTGGTGCTGGCATGCATAGGTAATTATTTGTGTTTGTATCAATTCTGTTTTCCAAAAACAGGTCATTTAAACTTTCTTTGATTCTTATGTGTGCACTATTCACTTAGTTTAAACTAACTTTAGAATAACATTCAGTACATAAAACATTTGATATTTTGTTAATATAATCCACTTCATCCATGAACACAAGGCTGCCACCTTTATCTGGTTTCATTACTCTAACATGGCAAATTTTCAACAAGTTAAATAGTTCAAATTTATCAACTGTCATATTTTTAACTTGTCTCTGTTGATTTTTTGCCAGTAAAGACCTTATGTCCATCTGACAAATACATTCGAATATAACAAGAGACTCATTAATAGGAGGGCTGAAAACACTAGATATACGCAAATCGTTGTGTATAGCAGACTGATTCCCAAACAAAACTGCTAAATTCATTTTACGTATGTATAACTTTAAGTCAATGATAGTTCTTACTATATCAGCTCTCTTATCTGGTATGAATGTTAATGCTTTAGCCAGTAGCTCTACTGTTTCACTGCTGATGTATATAGAGGAGAAATTATACACTTTAAAGTCCCCAGATAAGTTAGTAATAATGTCTGGTACCTTGTTTATCTCCTCTTGCGATTCTGTTTCTTCCGTTGGTATCCCCCATTCCTACCTTTTTGTGTGAATTCTTTTGTTTGCTTCTGACCACCTGAAAATCCTGGCTAGTAGAAGAACCATTATGCTGTTGTTCATTTAAGTATTGTCCATTGACTCTTTGCTGATTTTCTCTAACCTGTTAAAAAAACAAAAAAAAGCATTTATATTTATTTACATATACATTTTACCTTGTATAACACTGACTCTTTAAATTTCTCAAGTTACGTTAATTGGCTTCATAATTAATTATCTCATCTTAATTGACAGTTTTATTTTAACTGAGGACTCTTGGGGTTTCTTTGTCTGAAGAATTTCATGTATTTCCTGAACGAATGCGCTAACAGTAAACTGGTTGGAATTCTACAGCTTTCTGCCTATCTTTTTTTTTGTGTTTGGTTACAAGTTTATTTTTTGTTTTGTATATCTGATATTATCATTGAGGATTACACCAGGGAGTTTTTCCTTTGTGACATATTCTATTTTTGTTTTGTTTGCTGATAGGATATGAAAAGATTGTTTTTGGTTTGAATAGTTTTTAAGGGTAAAAGGCATAAGTTGTTTTTTTTTTTTTTTAGCATTTAAGAGCAAGTCTGAGGTATCTAGCCAGGATTCAATGGCTAGAAAGGCCCTTTGGGTGCTTTCTTGTAGGGATGCTAATGTTTGGGGTGAGCAGATGACAGTGGCATCATCTGCATATTGCACCAGTTGTTTAGTAGTGGAGTATAGATTGTTGATAAAGATATTGAAATGTAGTGTTCTAAAACTGATGCCTGAGGGGCACCAGCTGTGACTAGGAGGAAATCAGAATAGTCTTGCTGCCATTTCATTGCTTGTTTCTGATTGGATAAGCCACTGTAGAACCAGGTTAGTGATGGGGGTATTGAGGTCTAGAGAGGCTAGTTCTTCAAGGAATTTCCCGAGTGAGACAGTATCAAACACTTTAGATAGGTCTAGAATGACATTTGAGACTAGGTTACTGCCATTTTGAAGTTGATTAGCTGCATTTGTAAAGTTTAAAAGGGCAGTAGTGGTGCTATGATTAGGATAAAAGTCATTTTGAGTCAAGGAGGGTAGGTTATGGTTTGCGAGATATTTGAGCAACTTAGTGTGAATATACTTTTCTAATATCTTGGATAGGGGATGTGGTGGGGTAGGAAGATGTCTACTGCAGGGTAACTAGTTAGGTCAGTAGAATTTCTGCCTTTATGAAAGAGTATGAATGTATGATATTTTCCAGATGTTGGGGGCTTGGTTTTCTTTTATGGATCTATTGATAAGTATGGAGACTGGGGAGGCTATAGCTTCTGCTGCTATTTTGAGGTAGTCTGCTGGTAATTTATTGGCTGCCAAGTTGGTTAGGTTTGTTTTTAGCAAATGTTTGTTTTATTGTTGAAGTGGGTACACTATCAGATTTAAAGAGTACTTTGTTGTTGGTAGGGGAATGTGGAATATTGAAGGTTGACATGGAGTTTATTTCAGTTATGTGATAAGGTAGAATTTACAAAGTGGGTGTTGAATTGAGTTGCTGTATTACCTGTGTATTCAACTCAACTGGCTGGAAGTCCCTAACTTATTAACAATCAACTGTCCATAGCCCACAAAATAATTCACCATCCCAATGAATGCCTTCCACTAACCAACCTAATCCAGCCTAATATAAATCACAGACTACTTAGGTCCTAAAACAAACTTATGTTAAAGGTTACCCAAGTCCATAACTCACTTGGTACCTCCTTCTACTCATACAAAGTAGCCAAACTCTACAACAATCTTTCCCAACCCATAGCAAAAAATCCTAATTATCTTGAGTTCAACCACCTCTTAAAAGAGCATCTAGCAATTCAGTGGCTCTGCTCCTGCTATATTCCTGGCTTACCCTGCTCACATATGTATGGGTAAGCACATTGTTTTTAAAACTGTATTTCATGTCTGTACATAAGAAATTGTCTGTTTTAGATGTGTACACTGTTTCGTATCAGACATTATTAATATTGTTGAATTTGTTGGTATTAGTTAGAATTGATGTCTGTACATAAGTACCTGTTTGCTGTTGATGTATACTCTATTTTTTATCAAACATTATTAAGATTATTATTTTGGCTAGTATTGGTTAGAATTCTCTGCTGTATATCAGGAGCTTTTCTCCCTGGGTCTCCGCTGAAAATGGGCTTTTGGCCCAGTCGGACATTAGCTGGTAAACAAATATAATAAATAACAATAAATAAATATTTACAGGTTTTAGTGGGTTGGGGAGGGTAGAGGGTTGCACAGGGTTTATCAGTGGCTTTCAGGACTGCCAAACCAGTTTTGGATTATTTGGTGGGTATTCTGTAGGTTTGTAAAATATTCATTCTTAACTGCCATTAAATATTTTTGAGAGATTTCTGAGATATCTATAATCCTGTATGGTTAATTAAGTTATTTTTTTGTATATGTTACTGACACTATTTAGTAGTAGTTGCTTAGTAATCCTTGTTAACCAGGGTGCTGGAATAGATTTGATTCTTTTGTTTCCAAGTGGGGCCTGTTTATTTAGGATGGCTAAGAAGATATGATTAAAATGAATAACTGTTTCATCTAATGGTAATGTTTTTAAGCAGTTTCAGTTATATTGCTTTGGGGTTGTTATATAACATTCAGGGTTGAAATTTTGCAGATTACAAACCAATCTGTATGTTACTTGCTTCTGAATATTTAGCCTCTGTCTAATAGCTTAGGTGGGTAAATGGTAAGGTTTCAGTGGCATTGATGTTGTGGGGTTTATTTCAAGGAATCTAGTCTGGTGTGGTTTCTTTGCAAGAGATTTTGTGTGCCCTGGTAGTGATGTTTAACAATTGTGAGCATCTGAATAAGTTTAAGTTATGTGAGTCATTTTTGATGTGTTTCCAGTCAATGCTTACATCACCTAAGATTATGGTCTCTTTTTTATATTATGATGCAGCCACTGAAGAACCTCTTCAGTTGTGGCAAGATTGCTTCCAGGAGGAATGTATAGTCCTACTAGGCAGAGTGATTTATTGTTATTGAGTTTGCATTTCAGTTGGGTAATGAGAATTTCAGGAATTTGGAATTTTGGGGTAGTTTGAGAATGTTGGATTACATCTAGGGTGTTTTTAAAAAATACTGCTACTCTACCTCCTCTTTTTATTACTCTGCCTTGCCTGATTATGTTATATTTGTGGGGTGGGATTATATCATTATAAGTTATTTCTGGCTTTATCCAGGTTTCAGTAGCTATAAGTAATTTGGGATGTAGTGTGAGAGGGTTGTGTGAAGATCATGAATCATGCTGCATATGCTTTGAAAATTTATGTTTAGGAGAAATAGGGTGTGAGCTGATTTGAGGTTTGGGAAAGGAGTTGTGCCATTCTGAAGGGGTGTGGTTGGTTCTGACTGTATATCAGTGGTTGGGACAGGGTTGCAGTGGGTTATCCTCACTTTGGAGCAGATTAGTTTTGATATGCAGATATGTGTAGAAATATCTAGTATTTCTAAGTGTATGTAGGTAGATGGAGAAAGATGACTTGCTGAGGTTTAAGTGTTTAAAGGTGTGCACATTTAGTAGTGAGTGTGGATATAGTTCAAGAGATATGGCTAAAAATGTGGTGTGTTAGACAACTGCTGTAGTTCTAGATTTGTGGAAGACAGACTGGGTGGGCATAGGTGTGATTCTAAGATTACAATGTGTGTGAGAGGGATAAGCAGTGTTACAGTGATTGCCAAAGAAAGTTTTGCTCTTGCAAGGAATGTAAGATATGTCATGTACTTCATGAAACTTGGAGTAGTGTTTTCAGTAGTGTAGGATTGCAAGGTTATTGTATAAGTTATGTTTATGGTGGTTAGGGCATATTATTGAAAATTATAAGAGTATTATACAAGGTAGAGGCTTAATGATGGAGGATTGGGGAGGTGCTGCTAGAGATTGTTACTGGTTAATTATGAGAGGTGGGCATGGGTTGGGAGTTGTAAATGTAGGTGTAGTAAGGGTGGGTGGGAATTTGGGATAGCATAGGGAAGAGTAGTGGATCCCAAGCAGAGAGAAGTCCACACACATAGTATTGTATTCTCAAAAGAAACAATCAGTGGAAATGCATTTAGAAGTAAGGTGAGCTTATTAAGCAACATTACATAGATTAATCTACACAAACAAAGTGTATTTTGTTACAGTGTTTCTGATAGTAAGAAGAATAGCAACAGACAGTACTATGTCAGCTAATATATTGAGATAAGTGGTCTTACTAAGCTTGATTTAATTTAGGAGACTGATTTGTACACATTTTTTTCCTAGAGACTGGAACACAAGTGTATTTTTTAGATTTTCTATCTACTATAAGATGTTACTGTTAGAAAAAAAAACATGCATAAGCAATATGCTCTCCTAATGTTTATTTGCAGGATATGCTATTGTTAGCTGAGTAATAATTGGGTGGGAGAAAAATGATATTGAATGAGTCTTAATGGATGTTGCCGGATCCCTCTAGTAGTGTATATAGTGTACGATATCGAGATACATTAAATAGGGAATACATCAGTAGATTAGGATTATGAGTTAAACATTAATGATACTTTGAATGTTCTTTTCCACAGGAGGGGGTTCTCAGCTATAGATGACACGTCTCACCAAATATTTTGGCAAAGTTTTCAAGAAGATGTCTGGTGATGCACTATAAACATATTTAATTTTACTGTCCACAGCTGAAAGATAAGAAAATATGTAGGGTAAGACATAGTTAGCAGATAATGGGAGAAAACATTAAACTACAGTGTGCTTAATATAGGACAGGTGCAGAGGTTAAGCAAACATACACTCATATATCGCTACCTTTACAATTGCTTCCTGATGTCTTTTGGCAAATGATTAAGAAACAACTTTGTAAGGGCTTCAATATGTGTGAGGACTGTACAGGACATGAATGAATTTGTTGGTAGGTAAATGGGAAAGTACTTTCTAGAAAGCAGAGCAGTTTAACACAGACATTTATAAGCAGAACAATTTAACCCAGAATTTGGTATGCTACAAAACTGCCTTCATCACTACTATCAGTTCCAGGCAACAATTAATGTTTTACTCTTAGATATATATATATATATATATATGGTGCATATATGTTAGCATAATAGTTACTTTCCAGGAATTGTTAAAAGAAATATATATTATTATATTTATTATAACACTAAAAATACCAGAATTCAGGTTGACAACAGTAGTAGGTTGACAACAGTAATAATTTTAGGAGACAGTACATAAACAGAGGAAGGGAAACACTAAGTACTTGTCAGCTTATCAATGTAGCTGTCCAAGGGTGTAATTAAGTATGAAGAAAACAATGCCTATCTTATATATTCAAAGAAGAATAAAGAAACATCCCATACAACACAATTAAAAAATATAGATCACCGCTATCACATCTAATGCCTATCTTATATATTCAAAGAAGAATAAAGAACCATCCCATACAACACAATTAAAATATGGATCACCGCTATCACATCTAATGCCTATCTTATATATTCAAAGAAGAATAAAGAAACATCCCATACAACACAATTAAAATATAGATCACCACTATCACATCTAATGCCTATCTTATATATTCAAAGAAGAATAAAGAACCATCCCATACAACACAATTAAAATATGGATCACCGCTATCACATCTAATGCCTATCTTATATATTCAAAGAAGAATAAAGAAACATCCCATACAACACAATTAAAATATAGATCACCGCTATCACATCTAATGCCTATCTTATATATTCAAAGAAGAATAAAGAACCATCCCATACAACACAATTAAAATATGGATCACCGCTATCACATCTAATGCCTATCTTATATATTCAAAGAAGAATAAAGAAACATCCCATACAACACAATTAAAATATGGATCACCGGTATCACATCTAATGCCTATCTTATATATTCAAAGAAGAATAAAGAAACATCCCATACAACACAATTAAAATATGGATCACCAGTATCACATCTAATGCCTATCTTATATATTCAAAGAAGAATAAAAAAACATCCCATACAACACAATTAAAATATGGATCACCAGTATCACATCTAATGCCTATCTTATATATTCAAAGAAGAATAAAGAAACATCCCATACAGCACAATTAAAATATGGATCACCAGTATCACATCTAATGCCTATCTTATATATTCAAAGAAGAATAAAGAAAAATCCCATATAACACAATTGAAATATGGATCACCGGTATCACATCTATACATATCTATGCCTATCTGTATATTCAAAGAAGAATAAAGAAACATCCCATACAACACAATTAAAATATGGATCATCGGTATCACATATAATGCCTATCTTATATATTCAAAGAAGAATAAAGAAACATCCCATACAACACAATTAAAATATGGATCACCGGTATCACATCTAATGCCTATCTTATATATTCAAAGAAGAATAAAGAAACATCCCATACAACACAATTAAAATATGGATCACCGGTATCACATCTAATGCCTATCTTATATATTCAAAGAAGAATAAAGAAAAATCCCATATAACACAATTGAAATATGGATCACCGGTATCACATCTATACATATCTATGCCTATCTGTATATTCAAAGAAGAAAAAAGAAACATCCCATACAACACAATTAAAATATGGATCATCGGTCTCACATATAATGCCTATCTTATATATTCAAAGAAGAATAAAGAAACATCCCATACAACACAATTAAAATATGGATCACCGGTATCACATCTAATGCCTATCTTATATATTCAAAGAAGAATAAAGAAACATCCCATACAACACAATTAAAATATGGATCACCGGTATCACATCTAATGCCTATCTTATATATTCAAAGAAGAATAAAGAAACATCCCATACAACACAATTAAAATATGGATCACCGGTATCACATCTAATGCCTATCTTATATATTCATAAAAGAATAAAGAAAAATCCCATACAATACAATTAAAATATGGATCACCGGTATCACATCTAATGCCTAGCTTATATATTCAAAGAAGAATAAAGAAAAATCCCATACAACACAATTAAAATATGGATCACCGGTATCACATCTAATGCCTATCTTATATATTCAAAGAAGAATAAAGAAAAATCCCATACAACACAATTAAAATATGGATCACCAGTATCACATCTAATGCCTATCTTATATATTCAAAGAAGAATAAAGAAAAATCCCATATAACACAATTGAAATATGGATCACCGGTATCACATCTATACATATCTATGCCTATCTGTATATTTGGAAAAAACTGATTAAGTTAGAAAAGTACCACCTACCTGGTATATTCAATGCAATTTAATTGACCAACAGTGCCAGAAAGAACATATGGTTCACCAGCACTGCATCAGAAACAAGAAAGAAAATTGTAATTCCCTAACAGAATGCATGGCGAACACAGCAGACAAGTTTCAAAGCATTGTTGTTTTCAGGGAATACTGCTACATTTATGCTAGCAGAAAAAACTGTTTTCATCAAATAATTCTGCATGTTACAGCCCATTCAATGTCTCAAATGGATTATTCAGTCAGTATCTCTCTACATTCAGTGTTGAATACTTTAAAAAAATTTCAAAGCCGAGCATAGGTACATTAAAAACACTCATATAGACTGTAACTAAATAAACTATCCAGTCACAACAGAATGTTTCTACACTTTAGTACCTTTTAACATGAGAAAAAAAGTTGTATTGAAGTTTAATGTCCCAAATCATTTTTTTTTTTTTTTAAGGGTGCAGACTACTGCAGGACTCTGTGGAGTGGATGAAAACTGGAGTAGAAAATCAAAATTGTGGCTGCTGTAGCTGGAAGAAGCTATACAACAAAGCAGACTACTAGGTTTAAAAAAGGGAAAAACTTTTATGTATGTTTTTACTTTTCCTGCATAGCTCCCACACGCTGAATATAGTATTCTCAAGAGAAACAATCAGTGAAGCTGCATTTACAAGTAAGTTGAGCTTATTATGGCAATAGTATAGAGATTAATCTATCACAAGCAAAATGTATTTTGTGCCAGTGTTTCTGATGGTAAAGAGAACAGCAGCAGACAGCACTATTTCAGACAATATAATGAGATAAACTTTCTTACTAGGCTTGATTTAAGTTAGAAGACTGACTTGCACACGTTTATTTTCCCCCCTAGGAACTGCAATTGGTGTATATTTTGTTTTAAGCTTTCCACATAATATAAGATGCTACTGTTAGAAACAGGGTGCTTAAGCAATACATTTTCCTAATGTTTATTTGTAAGATATGCTATTGTTAGCTAAGTAACTATTGGTGGAATAAAATTTATAGTGACTCAGTTTTAGTGGGAAGGCTGAATGCCTGTCGTAGTGTGCACACTGTATAGATAGATACATTAAATAGAGGGTACATCACTGGCTTTTGATTATGAGCTGAACATTAATCATACTTTAAATATTCTTTTCTGCTGGGGAGGCTTTGTTGTAGATGACTGGTCTCGATGAGTATAATGACAAATTTTTCAGGAAGGTGTATGGTTATTAACTATGTAAATATTTAGTTTTACTGTCTACAGCTGAAATAGAAGAAAATAGACAGTGTAAGACATAGTTGGAGAGGAAGGGAGAAAAATTAAACAAACTGCTTCATACTGGAGAGCAGTAAAGACGTTATGAAAATATACACAAATATACCCCTACCTACACAACTGCTTCCTGAGGTCATTTGGCAAACAGCTTTGTAAGGAACTCAGGATGTGCGTGAAAGGCACAGGACAGTGACACATTTGCCAGTAGGTATCTTTTAGAGTTTTGTAAGTAGAGCAATTTAACCCAGATTTGTGTATGCTACAAAACACTTATGCTTTCTGCACTATTATCATTTCTAGGCAGCAATTAATGTCTCAGAGTTAGACATATATGGTACATTACTAAACTGAGTCTGTTTTCTGAAATACTCACAGAAATTATTTCTGGAACAGTAAAAAGGCAATAAACAAAAACATGTAGACTTCTGTGTCTTGTACTGTAAGTCACTTTATAGGAATAGTTATAAGAAATATGTATTATAAACTAAAATACCAGCCTGCAGGTTGAAAACAGTAGTAATTCTAGGTGGCAGTATTATAAAGAGAGGAAGGGAGACACTAAATACCTGTCAATTTACACAGCAGCTGCCCACGTGCATAATTTCCCTATGGACAAATCAATGACGTCTCTAAGATTAAGTAGGAAGAAAATAATGCCTATCTTATATATTCAATGTACTATAAAGAAAAAATCCATACAACATAATTAAATATAGTTCATAAGTATCACATCTAAAGCATGTTATGCTTATTGGTATGTTTGGAAAAGAATAACAGTACTTGCCTGATATATTCATTGTACTTTAAAGGATCAACAGCTTAAGTAAAAATATATGGTTTACCAGCAATGAATCAGAAACAAGAAAATAAAAAAAACACAAGTATAATTGCCTATCAAGATGTATGACCAATTCAACAGACATGCTCCAATGCATGGTTTGTTCAAAAGAAATACATTTATCCTAGTAGAAACAATCTGTTTTTATCAAATAATTCTGCAAATTACAGCCCTTTCAATGTTTCAAACAGATTATGCAGTCCATATCTGCCTATATTCAGTGTTAAAAAACACACAAGGAGAGGACCAGGTCACAAATCACGCCAGCCGAAGTAAAACAAATGTAGCCTTTTACTTGTAAGCGCTTTCATGCATACAAATACATGCACTTCTTCAGACAAATACAAAAATATGTTGAAACAGTTATATAGGCTTTGAATACCCAGCTGACCCATTTAATGACCAAAAATCAAGTTCCAAAAATGAAATTGTCTTAACTGTAAGTATGTTAATAGTGCATAATCCTAAGTATCGGATACGTTCATTTCTAATAATTTATCTAGTAAATACAAAGTCCCATAATCCTGTATTATATACACCAATGGATAAATAGAAGAAAAGGGGGAAACCAATGTATATTACATAATCATTGATTTTACTAAAAAATGATGTGATTTATCTATTCAAAGCTTTCATATTAAGGAGACATTTTATGGAACACATATCATTAATTCCTGGGAATGAATATGCGTTTGTTTTCAATTGCCAAAAGAGTTCATGTTCCTGTAATTTTAAACACCATGCCCCTCCTCTAGGATTTCTTTGCACCTTTTCAACGACATTAAATAAAAAACTGTGTGTCTGATTTTCACTAATATGCTTAGCCAACGCATTTGACAAGTTATGTTTAGATATGGCATAAAGATGCTCATATATGCGTGTTTTCAATGCACATACACACTGGGTCTACTTTCACAGTTCGTGGTACAAAATACCACATTAATGATAAGTTTAACTGTGAAAGTCAAGGGGTGGTTTACCTTGCTAAATGTAAAGACTGTGCCGCATATTATTTCGGAAAGACAGAGCGTGCATTGAAAACACGCATATATGAGCATCTTTATGCCATATCTAAACAAAATCTGTCAAATGCGTTGGCTAAGCACATTAGTGAAAATCAGACACACAGTTTTCTATTTAATGTTGTTGAAAAAGTGCAAAGAAATCCCAGAGGAGGGGCATGGTGTTTAAAATTACAGGAACATGAACTCCTCTGGCAATTGAAAACAAACGCATATTCATTCCCAGGAATTAATGATATGTGTTCCATAAAATGTCTCCTTAATATGAAAGCTTTGAATAGATAAATCACATCATTTTTTAGTAAAATCAATGATTATGTAATATACATTGGTTTCCCCCTTTTCTTCTATTTATCCATTGGTGTATATAATACAGGATTATGGGACTTTGTATTTACTAGATAAATTATTAGAAATGAATGTATCCGATACTTAGGATTATGCACTATTAACATACTTACAGTTAAGACAATTTCATTTTTGGAACGTAGCATCAATATATAAGTAATACTTTCCAAGTTGTATTTTAAAATGTTTTTGTAAAGTATTTTTGTAATTACAAAACATACAAATAGATTCCTATATATTTATATACAATTTTTCTTGATAAATTTGCTTATTTTTATGTTCATTTTTATGCTTATTTTTATTTTTAAATTTATAATGTAGAATTTTTGGTAGTTGGTTAAAAATACACATGTAATCAAAGACTTCTGCAGCTCTGGGCAGTTAGTTTTTGTATGTACTGTTTTTAATGAAGTTGCTTTGTTTTACCCTGACTTAATTGAATAATTAATTAATTTGATTATTGGCCATTAAATGGGTCAGCTGGGTATTCAAAGCCTATATAACTGTTTCAACATATTTTTGTATTTGTCTGAAGAAGTGCATGTATTTGTATGCATGAAAGCGCTTACAAGTAAAAGGCTACATTTGTTCTACTTCGGCTGGCGTGATTTGTGACCTGGTCCTCTCCTTGTGTGTTTTTTAATAAGTTCATTCAGTCGTTTGTTTCTATATTCAGTGTTAGATACTTAAACAAGATTTCAAAACTGAAAATATGTACTTTAAAAACACCAGGAATAAACTACAAGTGAAAAGGACTCTCACAGCCATGGCAGTATATTTCTGCACTTACATGCCTTTAACATGAAAAAGAAAAGTCAGCAGTATAGACGTTTTATGACACAAATTGACTTTTACCTTACTTTTAAGTGTGCACAGTACTGCTTGACAAAATAGAGGGACCAAAACTGGGCTAAAAAATCAAAATGGTGGCTCCTGTAGCTGAAAGAAGTTATACTGAAACAAAGGATTATGGGAAGTGTAAAAAAATGGCTAAACACTTTTATAAATGCCTTTATTTTCCTTGCAGAGCTCCCAACAGAGAATGTATTGTATTCTCAAGATAAGTAATCAAAGGAGCTGCATTTAGAAGTAAGGTGAGCTTATTAAGGCAATATTACTGAGATTAATCTACCACAAGCAAAGTATATTTTGTGCCAGTGTAAGGAGATTAGCAGCAGATGGTATTATATCAGCAAGTAAATTGATGTAAAGTGTCTTACTAAGCTTGATTTAATTTAGAAGATTGACTTGTACACAAGTACACAAGTACCCACCCCCCCCTCCAGGGATCGCAACATAAGTGTCTTTTTTGATTTTCCACCTGGTATAAGATGTTACTGTTAGAAATAGGATGCCTAAGCAATACATTGTCCTCATGTTTATTTCCAGGATATGGTGTTGTTAGCTAAGTAACTACTGGGTGGAAGAAAAATTATATTGGTTTAGTTTTAGTGGAAGGGGCTAGAGCCCTCTGTTATTGTGCACACTGTAACACAGCTAGATACATTAAATAGAGAATACATCAATATATTATGATTATGAGTTGAAGAGTTGAACATTAATTATACTTGAAATGTTCTTTTCCATGAGGAAGGTCTTGGTTGTAGAGGACTGGTCCACTGTGTATATTGGCAAAGTATTCAAGAAGGTGGATGGTGATACCCTATATAAATATTTAGTTTTGCTATCTGTGGTTTAAAAGTTCTTTTTTACCGTGGGGTTGGAGTTTCTTGGTTAGAGACGACTGGTCTCACAGAGTATATTGGCAAAGTTTTCAGGAAAATGAATGATGATGCATGACATAAATATTTATATTTACTGTTTACTACTGCAGGACACCATGGAGGGGCCAAAAAGTGGCCTACAAAATTAAAAATGGTGGCTAAGTTATCTCACAACATGGCTACAACTATGTAAATGGCTGCAATGAGACTGATATACCTACGAGTAGTAAGCCCAAAACAAACCCAAAAATTAAAAAATCAAACCTCACTGGTGGAATCCTAACTTTAATAGGGTATATAACAATAAGAAAACAGTCATGGCCAAAATCAGAAAGTGCAACTCTCACCATGACAACAGCTCACTCATTAAACTAAACAGGAAACTAAAATGACTAATCAAATGCAACAAGGTCATTTATAAGGTGAAGATAGCCTCTCAGGCTAAACACAGCTACAAGGCCTTCTACAGCTATCTATGTCCAAAACCTAATGCACAGCAGTGTACTGAACTGGTGGTAAATGGTGCCAACTTCACCATGCAGACTGACATAGTGAATCTATCGTCTGTCAAGTTCGACTCCAACTTCACCCCACATGCTCTGTCACTACCTTCCCTTGTGAAATCCCTTTTAGCCTAAACCTCCCAATTATTAGCAGGGAGCACATCATGGTGACACATGCTAAGGCCAAAAAAACAGCCTAAATGGGCCCATACAATATCACAGGTTGCTTCCTTAATAGCTTGAAATATAACTAATTAGGACCGTTTGAGTCACTTTTCAATTATAGCCACAAAACAGGCTATATATTACATGAATGGAGGACTGCATCAGTGATCCCCCTTCACAAGGGTGGATAATCAGCTGATCCCAGAAACTACAGACCCATTAGTCTGACTAGTCTGATATGCGACACCATGGAAAGAATTATCCTAGAAATTATCAGCAAAGACATGAGCAAACTACACACATTGGACCAATCCCATTTTGGTTTTGTCAAAGGAAGGTCATGCCTACTTAACCTGGTAGAGTTCTTTGAGAAGGTCACCAAGGCAATGGATGAAGGAAAAGCAGTGTATACCACCTACTTAGGCCTGTTAAGGCATTCACTACAATACCTCAATGATGGATTACTGATAAACTCACTGTGCTAGGCATAAATCCCTACATAACTTACTGGATTGTCGGCTGACTCACAGATAGGGCTCAAGATGTCAGGTTTAGTGAGACCACATCAGCCAAGAGACTAGTTACCAATGCAGTACTGCAGGGATCAGTGCTGGACCCACTTCTATTTGGAATCTTCTTGTCAGAGGTCAAGGCAAATGTTAAAGGCCTTTGGCTCATCAAATTTTCAGATGACTACAAATTGGGAACTATCACAGATTCCCCCATGACATTAACATCCTGCAAGATGGTCTAACGCTGACAGATGACTGTTGCCAAAGCCAAAGATTAAATCTCAATGCCAAGAAATGCATTATAATGACTTTTTGGAAGAAGTCCATCGAGGTTAATTTCTCCATCAATAAGACATCCCTAAGAACTGACACAGTTGTTAGGGATCTGGGAACATATTCAGACAGTAATCTGGAATTTGACCAACACATAGTCAAGGTAGTAAGAACATCATTCTATGCTGCCCACCTTATAATTAAAAGTATGGCATCCAGATCTAAGAAAGTTGCAGTCATAAACAAGGTCAATTTCTCTGTGGTGTTAGCAGTTAATGCATAGACTTCAGAAGTGCATATTACTTTTTCACCCAGGCTGTGCCTGCAAATGGTTCACTGACATCAGTGCATTACCACAGCAAACAAATACAAATAAATAAATAAATGAACAAATAAGTAAATAAACAAACAAACAGTACCACTTTACTCAACCATTATCAGACCCATCATTGAGTACAGTGCACTCTTTGACATGTACCTGACCAGGCATATGCAACAGCTAGAAAACCCAAATAGGTTCCTCACCAAGAGAATCTACGGTATTAATACATTGCCCCATGTAGATTACCTTAAAGATCTATCTCTTTACTGAGTCTCCTACAGGTTTCTGAGAGGCGATCTATATACGGAATATAAGGAATCCTCAGATCCAGCCCTGAAGGACCTTTTGCACATCCACAAAATGAATAAAGCCAAGGATTTAAACTTTGCTTGCAACTTTAATACAACATGTTTGCAAGACAGATTATGTGTCTCAAAGGATTCCCATGCTCCTGAATAGGTTCTCCAGCCCTAACCCTATTCAAACATAACCATGACTGTTGGATGGGAGTTTGAAAATTCACCCCCGGTCTGGACCCCATGTCTCTGATAGAGGTTGGCAGAAATATTCCCTAAATAACACATCTCTCAATAAACCTTTAGCAACCTCTTAACTAACATATCTCTCCAAATAGATGCCCGTGTTACTTGGGGACACAATTGGGTTGGGTTGTGTAGCTTGGCTTGCAAAGGTCCTGGTGGTCATTAACCTAATATACAGCTATGGACCTATGAGACCTGACAGTGGTAGCCTTCACTAAATCACAGTTCATACTCCAAGGCAAAAAGAAAAAAAGAATAAAAAAAGGCTTAGGGTGCTATCCGTAGTCATAATGCAAATGAGTTATGGCCATTTGCACTGTTCACTTGCACTAATGTGCTAGCCATGAATAAGCATAAGGAAATTAAGTCATAATGAGATGTAAGTGAGAAATGATCATTTATTCAGAGTTTCCTTGTGCCTGGCTTGGACACTTGTGTACTGCAACATTTGGATTGCTTGTAAAACCATCTGTATCTACAAAGCTGATATGAGTTTATTTTTTTCACTTGCTCTGTTTCAGTGATATGTAACACTTATGTGTGCATTTATTTATTTTGTTGAATTTATCACTGTTTTACAGCCTCCACTTATTAAAGAAACTCCATCTGTTTGTTATTGCACTGCTCTTAGGTTGTTTTTAACAGCAGTCTGATATTTTGTAACCTCTGTTACTGCAAAAGCTGTTTCTGAGTTTGCTAAAGTTGTTCTAAGACTGCCAAACTATTTTTAAGTTTTGCAAAGTTTTTGTGTGTTGTGAACATTTCTCAGGGTTAGTGAATTTATTTCTAAGGATTCCTGATATTGGTTTCCCATGCTTGCAAATAAGCCATCCTCTCTAGTTTAAAATCCTCTATAGGAAACACTCTTCATAGTCTCCCACTGTTCACAGCTGCCTGATGAGCTGCTGATTTCTGCAGAAGGTGCTACCACTGCAGGTCATCTAATAGTATACTACTAAATACTCTCACTTTGACTCTCTCTTTTACTCCTTCCCATCTAGAAATTGTGTTTCCTTGCCTTACATAGCATAGGCTAGATTCAGACCTGCTGAATCTAGACTGTTTGGTATCACTGTGCTCTTAAACCAGTCATCTTACATTAAGAGGACCTCCCTGTACCCTTGTGGCAGAAGTGTGTAGCTCAGGACCAAGCTGAGTTGGGGATTGCTGGATCAAGGCTTAGTTTGGGGCTTTCCCATCAGTAGTTCTGTTAAAACTGTTCAAATTTGCCTGTATTTAAGCCTCACATTTGCACAACTTTGAACTCTGTTTACTGGAGCTGCTCAATGTTTGGCAACTTTAGCCAGAGGTCTGAAGTGCATCTGCGCTGAAATCCAAGGCATCCACTGAAAAAAAAAACTGAAAAATGAGTATATTTTAGGCCAGCACTACACTTTGTTAACTGTATTTAATTGAATTGCAGGTTCATTTTTGCTGTTTGTGACTTAAGTCCAGCTAGCCCACTCCCTTCCCATAAACCACATTCAGAAAAATCCTGCCAAAATGGATGCGTAGTTTCCCATAATTTCTCCCTCCAGATTGATTGATATGGGCATTTTGAGGCAATATAGTAATTGATTCATGTATACTGACAACCATGTACTCCTAAAGCAAGCTAACACCCTATCTGAGAGATGCAAATACACTGTGTAACTGGAGTAAATTCTCTCATGTATAAACAAACTAGACATCAAACAGGTTGTCAGCATACATGCTTCACCTCTCATGCAAACTTCACCTCTCACACAAAATAAAGTCATGAGACATAAACCCACATATGTGGAGGGACTCATTAAAAGACTACCAAAAGAACAGAGACCTCCCAAATGCACACCACCCATCTTTACCACTAAGCAAAAATAAACCACTACCCATATCAACACGCACACACACACACAGACACACACACACACACACACACACACACACACACACACACACACGCACGCACGCACGCACACACACACACACACACACACACACTAGTGTCTCAACAAATAAGCTCCTAAGACAAAGCACATCAAATATCTTGGTCATGGGTGACTCCATAGACCGATACACATATCTCCCTCACCGGACTGGACAAGGAGAAGGTCATGGTCAGCTGCCTATCAGGTGACAGGATATGACAAATCATGCATGCTCTCAAGTCACTCCACAACAAGTACCATTATTATTCTGTCATAGACTATGATGGAGTGAATGGCTTCAGACATACCTCTCTGGACTATATGAAGAGAAACATGATGGAATTCTTTGATTATATGTCTGAAACAGGTATGTCTGAAGCCTACGCATTATCCTTCCTTCACCCAGGATAATGCCACAATATCAACAAATTATGATTGACTTCAACAACTGGCTCATCTTTGGGTGTCAGTCTAGGGAGATCCAGTATCTGTCAGGCTGGGATATGGTAGACAGACCTTGCTGCTTTGTTAGAGATGGTCTGCACCTGTCTCCCCTAGGCTTTTGGATATTGGAAAAGGCCCTTGCTTCCCATAGTGCCTTTTTTAGGCAATGGCCAAACAACAAATTTTACAATGTAACAAAATCTAATCAAGACAGACTCAGGGTCATTCTGCTTAATGCTAGGAGTTTAAACATGAAACTGCACTCCCTGGAAGCACTCTTCATCTTGGAGGATGCTGACATCTGTGCAGTTACCAAGACATGAGGCCACTGAGAGCACTCCGGTTGTGCAAGGCTACAATGCCTTCCACACTTTCAGACCTTATTAAAACTAAATACACTTTGAGACTGGTCAAACAACATCAATCTCTCAAACTACTCCATGTCCAATTAACTATTCAGAAAGTATCATACCATATCATTGCTAGCTATATATCCCCCACCATGAACCTGGATAAGCACACCCTCTACCTCTATTTACTGGAGTCCCTCACCATACAACCCAACATCTTAGTCATGGGAGATTTCAACTATCCTTCCATACACTGGTGGACATACATGAGCAAAAATACACTTGTCCAGCGGTTCCTGGACTTTGTTAATGCAAATGATCTAAAACAGATAGTATGTACCCCCACTGGGGGGGGTCTAATACTCTGTTCATATTACTCACGAACATGGAGAATCACCAATTCACCATGTGTGAATTCTCCCTGGTTAGGAGAGACCATAAGTCAGTCTTGTTTGAGGTAACTACAGGAACTGACACCCACACAGGAACAAAAATTATTAATACTCGAATAAACTTGTAAATTATTAAAACAACAAAGGATAAAGCACTACAAGTAAGAAACTGGAACTGAGAACAATTGATTTAGCGCATTCTTCAGTTTTACACTCGACTTCTTCAGAATAACATTTTTTATTTTGACCATGATTCTTATAACCAGACTGGATCATGTAATTTGTTCAATTAACCCAAATGCTTGCTAAAATCCATATTTAAAGTGACATACAGTCACCAATACAACACAAATGTATATGCCCTCCAAATGCAACAACACATTAAAAACTAAAAACATATACATGTATGTGTGCGCAATTAAAACAAGAAATGATTAAATAAAGGTTTGGTTTATATTCAGGGTTCCAGTTTTAAAACTACTTTGTTCTACCATTGCCATATTTCTGTAAGTTTTTCTTATGAGAGAATCTATGTATATATTTTTTAATGAAATTTTCTATTTTAATTAATGTTTTTATGTTATAGGTTGGGCTGTGTCATGTGCTCTAGTTTGAGCATTTAAATAGATGGTTGTTTTTTAATTACTTGAAACATTGAAGAAGGACTTGATGTCTGAAAGATTTGTTATTTTGAATAAATGGTTCCATGTTGTGCAGAGTACTTTGTTGTTTTTATTCATTTATTTGTGCTACACTTACCAGTCTGCTCATCTTTGATATTTGGAATTTTGGTCGTTTTCTTGGTGAGCAGGTGGACGCTGAATTGATTGAGCAGATTTACTATGACACAGCCTACCAATATACAAACAGGCTCCATGGGAAGCTCTCTGCATTCAATACTACAATGAGAAAGTCCATTAATAAATTGAACTGAATCTTTAATGAATGCAGGAGTGAGTGTTATTTCGGTAACAACTCAGAGGGAAGAATTTTCTCTCCAAATCCAGTCCCTGCAGCAAAAGGTAAAAACTTTCAAGAAGTTACAGTGGCAGCATTTTAGTTTTGTTGCCTATATAGACTTGGGTATAGTTCCGTGAGGGTTGTGTGCACTGAACATGCCCTCATATGGAAATACCTACCCAGAGCTTCTTAAAAAATGGCAAGAATTAAATATCAAACTGGGCTTAAATTATATGATGTTAATGAATGACTTTTTTACTAATATAGAGGATGAACTGTGCTTGGAAATTGAAGTATTAGAGAAACAACTGTCTAGCTCCCCTTTTTTCAATGAGCACATTTCCGTCTATGAAGACATGTTAACACATATGTGTAGTTTGGACAAGCAACTGGAAATAACAAAAAAAGAAAAAAATTGCAACATGATGTTGATGATTTTTCTAATGGCCGGATTTTTTTTCCTGACCCAAACGAACTACTGTAAAAAAACTTTACTGCTACATGATCTAAATAGGGCTCTATGTACAAGCTAGATAGTTTTGAGCCCTTATCCAGTTAGTAGAATGTAGTGACATCAGCCGCAATATCATTGGGTTGGGAACCACCATCTACCCAATCACAGGATAATATTATCGCAGGACTTCCTGGTGACATCACCTACTACAAACCAGAATGGAGACATCCCTGTAAGAGAAGGAAATAGGGGGGATTTGAATATGTCTCCTGAAATAATTAATGATTCAACTAAATGACCTGCAATTAGTTTGGCTTCCTCTTCTTTTTTAGAAAATAATTTTCGTGTGACAGTGAATCTGCCAGAACAAATTCATGTTCGGAAGCAAGATTGAACCAGGGAACGCTTGCAATCAAGTGAGAGACCCACAAACGGACCCATAACTTGGAGCAGAATGAACAATAATTAGTAGATGAAATAGCAACTGTGAATAAAGACTCTGTGAACTTGCATAGTAATATAAATGAAAAAAAGACTTACTGTCCTTAATTTATCAAGCTATGAACTTAAAAATGCTGATATTTCATTATTATCACGAGGCATTAAGTTTGTTCCAGCTGGACTGGACAATGCAGTAAACACTATTACTGATTTGAAGGTTTTTACCCAGAATATGAATTTAAAATGTATTTTTAAAGACTCAAACATGGCTATATCAGGTGCTTGCAAAAGAAGTAGTACATTTATACCAATGGGTGATCCTGTTTTACTGCTTTTAATAATAGTTGTGAGAAGCAGATTTGTGAATTGTATGATTTGAATTCTTTTAAAAATATTTATAACCTGACCCAGGATGAATTTAATGCCCTTAGAGCTATACAAGAGGATGAAAATATTACAATAAAAGAAGCAGATAAGTGTAGTTGCATTGTGCTAATGGATTTATGCAATTATATTACAGCAATGAATGATTTAGTTTCTGACACACAAACCTTTAAAGTTGTTAATGACAAGGAGGTTAATGCAATTATTAACAAAATCAACATGTGCATTTATGATTTACAACTAATGAATGATATAAATATAAAAATCTTTAATAATTTTACCGTAGTATGCTCAACCATCCCAATGTTATATGGGTTACCCAAGGTCCACAAATGCCCCCACAATCCACCGATGAGACCTATTGTCTCTGGCAAGGGGTGGATAACAGAACCCTTATCAGTCTACCTACAGAATACATTAAAAGCTTATTTAAAGTATGTACCTAGCTACATTAAGAATACGGGTGATTTCTTAATGAAGCTTTACAAACGATGGGATGTGAATTTTGTAACAGAGTTTTTATTTGTGACATTTGATATCAAATCGCTCTTTACTGTAATCCAAAATACTTATGTTATAGACTGAATAAGGGAAATTCTGATGGAATATGGCCAATATACTGTGAGGGAAGTTGTAACATTTTGTGAGCTTTTGGAACTAGTACTGGAGAATAATATATTTATCTTTAATAAACAGATATACCATCAGACATTGGGGGTGGCAATGGAACTGCAGTAGCGGATATGTATGCTAATTTGACTTTAAGTAAATGGGAGGAATCTAGTATTTATGGTGAGAATAATGCATATGTCTCAAAGGTTCTTTTTTACAAAAGATTTCTTGATGACATTTTTTTAATTTGGTGAGGTGATAGGGATGACTTGACAGATGTCTTTGCCTATTTAAATCAAACTACTGATTTTCTAAAGTTTGAGATGAATGTATCTGTTATTGGAATACATTTTCTAAATGTTCGAGTCTTTTTAACTGCCAATGATTTAGATGCTTGTATGTATAGGAAGGACATACATGCAAATAAATATCTTCATAAGAACAGCATGCATGCAAAGCCTACCTTTAAAGGTATTACTAAGAGTCAGTATCTACAAGCTAGTAGACTCAATACTAGAGCAGATTTATGTACTAGACAAATTGATGAGATGACTAATGAATTTCTGACAAGAGGTTATGACATTAATGAACTGAATATGATCAGAGAAGATGTGATGAAATCAAGGGAAGGACAGGCTAAACCATTTTTTTTGAAGTATACTAATAATAATGGTACACAAACACAAAATACAGATATGCAGCCCCTGAGGTATCTAATGACTTACAGTAAAGCAAGTGAATCGGTTGAGAGAATTATTAGGGGTAACTGGGATATACTGAAAGCTATATGTAGTCATGAAAAATGGTTGCCTGAAAAACACTTCTTTACATATAAGAACTGTGAAAACCTAAAACTATGGTTATGTTATAAAGATTTCTCCCTGAATAGAAAATGCCATATTGATTATAATATCAAAGGAACTGTACCATGTTATAATTGCTCCTGCCATTCATGTATCTGTCATTCTAATGAGTTTGTCCATCCTGTGAGTAAGACAAAATTGACGTTTAACTGCACTGCCACATGTAATACTTCTTTTGTTGTATATCTGGCTACTTGCACATTATGTTCAGGATTTTATGTAGATAAATCAACTAGGAGATTACGTGACAGGATAGTAGAACATAAATCAGATATACGTATGGGTATAGAGACCAATTCTTTAGCAAAGCACATACAGGAACAAGGTACCTCACATCAGTTTGTATTTAGGGTTATGGAATTTTTATACTCCGCTATTAGGCATGGGGATATTATTAATAAAATAGATATAAAAGAATATGAATAGATTGTCTGCATGCAGGCTGACGTATATCCAGGTTTATATAAACAGGTGACCCCAAAATCAATTTTAAAATTAAAACAACAAATGATTAAATAAAGGTTTGGTTTATATTTAGGGTTCCAGTTTTAAGACTGCTTTTCTCTACCATTGCCATATTTCTATAAGTTTTTCTTATGCGAGAATCTATGTATATATTTTTTAATGAAATTTTCTATTTTAATTGTTTTTATGTGATAGGTTGGGCTATGTCATGTGCTCTAGTTTGAGCAGTTAAATAAATGTTTGTTTTTAATTACTTGAAACACTGAAGAAGGACTTGATGTCTGAAAGCTTTGTTATTCTGAATAAACGGTTCCGCGTTGTGAAGAGTACATTGTTGTTTTTATCACTCATACTACACCAGAAGATATCGCCAACCTGCTAGCTGACAGATTCAGTGCAAACTTCTCCCCTGTCCACACCTACCATATCCCAAAGCATGTCAGACGCCAAGCTTCTGCCTAGTGTTTCTAGAGAACAGGTCATCTCAGTACTCATCAAGGCCAAAAACATAGCCTGAATGGGGCCAGATAATATTCCTGGTTGTTAACTAAACAATCTAAAATAAGACCTAGTGGACTCACTTGGTGTTCCTTTAATAATAGCTTGAGAACTGGCTATGTTTCTGTAGAATGGAGAACAACAAAAGTAATCCCCTGCACAAAGGAGGGGGGGGGCATCAACTGACTCTGGGAACTACAGGCCCATAAGTCTAACCAGCCTCATCTGCAAGGCCATGGAAAGAATTATCATGGACCTTATCAACAAGGACATAGGCTACCACCAAATACTGGACCCAACTCAGTTTGGCTTTGTTGAGGGTAGATCATAGTAAACTTCTTTGAGAATGTAACCAAGGTCATGGACAAAGGTAGGATAGTGCACACAGCCTATCTCAAACTTGCCAAGGCTTTTGTGACAATTCCCCACTCTGGCATCATTGAGAAACTCTACAATAGGGATTAGCCCTTACATTTCTAGATGGGTAGTCAATCAGCTCACTGACTGAGCACACTGTCAAAATTAGTGACTCCACCTCCGACAGTAAACCCATCAGCAATGGAGTACCACAGGGGTCTATGATGGGCCCCTTACTGTTTGGCATCTATTTCCCAGAAGTCCAGGCCAAAGTAGACAGTCTTTGCCTCAACAAGTTCACTGATGATTGCAAACTGGGAGCAATCATTGAGTCCCCAATTATATCACTATATTACAAGAAGGGCTAACACAAAGAAATGATTGGTGCCAAGGCCATAGTCTAAAACTAAATGCAAAAAATGCATTATTATTTCCTTTGACAAAATGTAATTCCGTGCAAATTACAATATTAGCAGCACCCCCTTCAGTTCCAAACAAGTGGTGTGAGACTTGGGAACACAGTTTGATATAAATCTTAACTTTGACCATCATGTTTACACAGTGATAATGAAAACCTTCTACGTAGTGCACCTCATAAGCAAGGGCATAGCATCCAGGTCAAAAGATGTTCTAACTCCACTGTACTTGACCATCATCAGACCACCAATAGAGTATAATGCACTCTTTTGCATGTATCTCACCAGACACTTGCAGCAGCTGGAGAGTCCTTAGAGCTTTCTCACTAAGAAAATACAGGGACTCCAAACCATGACCTACATGGACAGACCAAAAGCCCTCTCACTTTACTCTGTATCTTCTAGGTTGCTGAGAGGTGACTTGTGACTGGCCTATAGGGCAATCTCCAACCCTGCTCTAATGGAAATGCTGCACATCTGAAAGTCAAATGGCACAAGAGCCACTCATTCTAGGGGCCTCAATCTAGCTTGTGACATTAACAGAATGTGCTGGAGAGACAGATATGTCTCCCAAGGACTGCTGCTTCTCTGGAATAGAATTCCTATTCACATAAAACACAGCTCCTCACTCACTATTCAAAAGCAACCTAGATAATTGGATGGGAAACAACAAATTCACCCCTGGGGTGGCTTCTATGCCTTTCTTGGACAGGGGTAGCAGGTGTTGATCACAGACTGCTCTGTTCATAAATTTGTTCTGTGAACTAACCAAAAAGAGCAAATGGGGATACTTGGAATTAACATAGCTAGGCTTTTAAAGACTCTAGGGACACTATCCTAGTAACCTCCTATGAACCTATGATGTACAATAGTGTGTGCTAATGAACCATTCTCCCCCATATGTCATTCATAATTAAAAGTTCTCACTTTTCAGCACTATCCACAGATTTGTTTCATAAAGAGGAGTCTTGCCTATTCTATCTACTTTGCAATTCATGAAGATGCTGTCACTTGCTGCTAGCCTTGCTATTTCCTGCTGTATGATTCTTTTCTTGGCTGAGTAAAACACACTTGTGTCCAGTGGCACTTACTGGCCAAGAAGGCAAAAATATAAGCAGAGAATAACCCACTATTATGTTGATAATCAGGAAATACTTCATAGGTTTAGAGTGGACAGGGATATTATAAAGGACTTAATGAGTGTGTATGACCCCTCTCCATAGTGGAACTGGAGAAGTGGACTTCCTATATCTGTGGATACTAAGGTATGTATAGTCCTCCCTATACTTGCCACTGGGACCTTCCAGAGACAGACTGGGGGCATGTTGGGGATCTCACAGGCATCTGCCTTGAGGATACTGCAGCAGTTCCTGATGTACTCATGGCACATGTGGATCATTAGATCTATTTCTGAGTGTTACCTCAGGACTGAGCAAGGGCTATGCATGCCCTTTATAGGGTGGCATATTTTCCTGGGGTAATTCTTACAATGGAATGCACCAATGTTGCAACTGTGGTCCCTTCTGTTCCATGGGATGAGTTGTACCTCAATAGCAGGGGCTACCATTCAATCAATTGCCACATAGTATGTGATACATGGGGGTGCATCACCAATGTCTCTGCCTAGCATCCTGGTAGTGTACATGATTCCCATATCTGGCAGACAAGCTCACCTTTCTGCCTTTTTCTACATGGTAGCATGCCCAGTTGTCATCTTGTTGGTAAGTGGAAACATATTTTTATCTTTTTTTCTATTCTATTTAAATACTTATTAATGGTAAAATGTATTGCTGAACACTAAACCACTTTCTCTTTGTTATGTCTTCTCCCTTCTCTCCCTCTCTCTCTCTCTCTCTCTCTAATATCCACTGCAGCCATGACTTATGACGCCAGTGAGAAATCCATGTGGAACTGCAGAAGACAACTTTAATACAGCTCTATCCAAGACCTCTATTGCCATGAGAGGGTCCTTGACCTCTTGATCTGGGGGTGCCCATGCAGTATGACAAAGCTACTGCATGCAGGATATTTACTGTATGTTGCATTCTCCACAATATGATCATTTACCAGTCTGATGTTGATATGACCCATGCTTTCAATTTTCAGCTCCCAGTTCCAGTCCTACTATGACTAATGGTGACAAGCCTACAATACTAATAAGGGACCCTAACTGGCAGGTTCATGCACATTATATAGCTGCACAGGTAAAGATGAGACATCTAGTCCACAACTATGGACCATGACATTCTTTTGTGGAACAAATACAGTGTATAATTGATGCATGCAGTGGTATTTATGAGCTATGTTGTGTGTTGCATGGTTTACTGTCACTATTCATGAGACTCTCCTTCTCATCTTCAAATATATATATATTTTTTTTATCAGAACAGTTAATCATATTATTGCCTAAAAAAAAGTCATGCCTGAGTGCTCACTGACTACTGTTCAGTGATGTTGTAAGGCATCATATAACAACTAGTCATATTTTAACTATTTGCACAATACATTTTAATCAAGTAGTATACCTAACTATGCACATACGGAATTCCCTGAAGTGGTATAATTTGGAAAAGCTGTCAATTCGGTGTTTAGCATACATTTATACCTTGCAATTGAATGAAAATATATAATTTTTTTGTATATTATTCAATATTTTCTCAGTTTGAGCTATGTTGTTTGTTGAGGTACTGCATATCAGCATATATTATTTTAGAGAATGGGCAACCTGTACATCAGCACCCTGACTAGACAAATTTTCTCCAGTAGGGTGTTACTCTACAGGTAATGCCCACTGAAAAAAGAGAGTTTGTCACTTCACAGTAGCACAATAAGCAGTCGTGACTGAAAGAAAGCTAGTGGCCACCAATACTATATGCTCGCTAAGCAGCTCTTTTGCTGTTTAACATGTGTAAAATAAGAAAACTGTGTGCATGTCTGCGTGTATGCATGCACAAAAGCTTGAGTTAGATTGAGCCATTATTTTACACTCGTTAAGCATCGCTTTAGCTTTTTAGTAAGTGTAAAGATAAAGGAAGCATTAAAAAAAGAAAAGTGTATGTGTGTTTATGTTTCAGTCTGCATGTGTGAGTGTAAGCATACTTGCTTGTGTGGAAATGGAAGTGTGTGTGTGTGTGTGTGTGTGTGTGTTTGTGTGTGTGTGTGTGTGTGTGTGTGTGTGTGTGTGTGTGTGTGTGTGTGTGTGTGTGTGTGTGTGTGTGTGTGTGTGTGTGTGTGTGTGTGTGTGTGTGTGTGTGTGTGTGTGTGTGTGTGCATGTCCATGTGAAGAGTGAAAGCAACTGAGCAGTGGCAGGAACAGCAGTAAAAAGGTTTGCATACCTCTCGACTATCTTAGCTCAAGAAATTTCTATAAAGCCTAAAATAAAGGGAAAAGATATTGCTCTTACAAAATTGTAAAAGTTGCTTGAATAACAAGATTTGTGATAGCATCCATTTTCTGAAGTGCAAATGTGTTTCTGTGCATATGTGTTTGTGTGTGAGAGAGACAGAGTGAGACTGATTGACCAGTAGCAGTTAAAAGGTTTGCATACCTCTTGACCTATTAGTTCAAGAAATCTGGATAAAGTCTAAAATAAGAGAGGGGAACAATGTCTCAAACTAGGAACAGATTTTAAATATTGCTCTTATTATTTTATAACAGGATTTATGTTAGTATGCACAGGGTACCCAAGAACATATATAACATAGAAACACTGAATTTGAAAAGAAAGAATGGAGCTAATTAAAGACATCCTACAACAACCATCCCTTGATGAGGAATCCCGAACCGATGAACATCCTAATGAGGAGGATAAAGAAAGGAGCACACTGAACGAACTCCAGAACGTACTCTTTGCCATCAAGCAAATGCAATGGGAAGCAGCCTACCTGATGAGCTACCTCAAAAGAAGAATTGTGCCTAAAGGACAGATGATCCATGAGAAGCTCTACTGCAAATACAAGAATGATACCATCCAGAAAATGTGGGAAGAAGCACTCACAGAAGCCAGACTTAAAGTAGTAGAAATCCTACTAGCCCACAATATGTTCCAGCAAGAAAAACTCCACAAGGATCCACAACCTAATGGAAGTTAAAACAAAAATTGACCCCATCATTGAAAAAGTACAAACCCTGGACCACAACTCCCAACAGGACATAAATGCCATCAGATCATTACAGACATGAGGAATGGACCCAGCAATAATACAGGCACAGCCAGCACCTCACTACCCACTGGACTCCAACAACAAACAAGGAACCTCTGAACAGATCACTGGTCAGGTTTTTCAGCATGGCAGGGATTCACCCAGACTGTATCTGACGTCCATCACCAAGACCCCAAATGCTCATCATAGGCCCCCAGCAAGGTAGCACACACTGGTGAACATCCACACCAAACAGACCTACCACCCAAGACTCAGCATTACTTCAGTCAAAAACAACCAAAACACAGACATATCACGGCAAGGAAAAAGGGACCCAAAACATCTCTGGGCTCCTCTGACAGAACTTCCAGACCAAGATCAGCCAGCAACCACAGCCAGGTAACAAGGTCTGGAATAATTCCAAGAATTAACTTACAAAAATAGAGCTTGACATCCTCAAGAAAGGTTTGACATTTGTTCCTCACAAAAGAGGGGATATGGTCCAATCTATAATCGACCTAAAAATGTTCTGTCAGAAGGTAAACTTGAAAATCTTTTTCCATGATAAGGAAGACACCCCCAAGAGAGTAAAGTGGGACAAACCTAGCAGCTTCTATGCACCCCACATCTGAGCATATCAGCCTTCAAATGCAAATTAGAGGCTGAAATAAGAAAAACACTCACAAAACCACCAAAAAGAAGATTCTTCAACCTCAACCCCAATGAAATCAAAGGACTGAAAAATCTCTGCAGGACAGAATGAGGAAAATTATGAAGGCCGACTAAGGTGGTGACATCCTAGTGACTGATACAGATGCCTACAATAGCAAGATCCTTGGCATGCTGGACAACAATATGTATTACAAGAAATGCCCCATCAAGAAAGTTAGAGATCCCTACACAAAGATTAATGAAGAAATTCTCTTCCTTAGGGAAGAGGGACTGATTGGTCAAAGGCTTCTGGACTTTATTACATTTGAATATCCTAAGCTTCAGAATTTCTTTGGGATACCGAAGCCTCACAAAAACTTCCAAGATTCTCCTTACAGGCTGGTTGTTGCCAGTGGTGGAAGTATTACAGAGCCAATCTCCATCTACTTAGAAGTGCTAATCAAACCACTGGCAGAGAGTAACCCCTTGTTTTGCTCGATACAAGTAACCTGCTCAGAATAATCAGAAACATCAAGGTAAAAAAATAATTCATTGTAGTCACAATGGATGTGGAGGCTCTCTACACAGTACTACCCCACAAGTACTGTATAGGGGAAATTACTGAGACTCTGCAAGCAACTGGCACGACCCATAGATATGAAATAGAAACAGTGAACTGGCTACTTGAAATCGTTTTATACAATAACTATTTTCAATTCAAAAGAAAATGCTTCAGGCAAAGAAAAGGGATAGCCATTGGCACAGCCATGGCACCCAGCTTGGCCAATACAGCCCTTTGAAAATGGGAGAGGGGCCATATCTACAACTCCCCCTACTACAAAGAGATGTGTTGTTACTACAGATACATAAACAATATATTTATAACTTGGGACAGCACAGAAGAGAGGCTCCTACAGTTCTTTGACTACATTTAAAAATCTATAGACTTTCTCAATTTCATCAACAGTTATGACAAAAGCAAAGCCACTTTTCTGGACTTAACAATATCCAAAGTGGTGGAGATGGATGAGCTCAAAAACAACCTCTTTCAAAAACCCACGAGGACCAATCTTCTGCTTCATAGTTCCAGGATGCAAACTTTCTTATAAAAAAGAATGTCATCAAATCCCAGGGCCCAAGACTGAACAGAGTTTTCAAGGAGCTCAGAGAATTTATGGTCAACATCATCAATCTTGAGAAAGATTTCTAAGAAAAAGGGTACAACATAAAACTCAAGAACATCCTGGACTCCATAATCAAAAGCGAGTACTCAGACCCCGAATTCCCCAGCTTGGGACAGCAAGGATGAGAAAGCAGAAAGACACCCTTGAGGAACTCAATATTACCTTGACCTTTTCCACTGAGTTCTACAATCTGAAAAACATCATTAACTCATTCCCTCCAGTACAACTCTTTTGAGTGTGTACCTTTAACTCCTAGTGGGTGTGACCTGAGCCTTTAAAAATGAAGTTATCACCTTACAATTCTAACACATACTCATTGACAGAGGTCGAATATCAATATAATTGTGTTTGCCATCATGTACGCTTCAAGATAAAATATTCTGATACCTTGTGTGAAGCATGGGTTTGGAATTATTAATGCAAGTATGAACAAGTAATATTTGACACCTAGAGGAGCAGGAGGAGGTAACTGGAAGCATCACTCAGATGTAATGAGTTAAGGAAAACTGGACTATTATCAGCAGTAATCTATCCATCAGCTGTTTTTGGCCAGACATCCCAAAATTCAGTATCAGGAGAAACATGAATCTAAAACAAATTCTTGAGAATGGAAGCAAAGATAATAATCCTCTCTCGAAAAATTGACCAGGAGCATTCTCATGCAACAAACAAAAGTGTGGCTGCTGTAAACACATAAGTAGCACCAACCATTTCACCTCTGAATTCAAAGAAAACCTTCCACAGCAAATTCTATGGGAACTGCCACATAGAATGCATAGTGTACCGAGCTCAATGCACCAAATATATAGCATTCTATGTTGAAAAAACACTGAACAAATTAAAAATCAGAATAGCCCAACACCTGCATGTTATCAAATACCAAAATCCAAACAACACTTTAGTCAAGCACCTCCAGGAATCCCACAGACATAATAAGTTTCTCTTTCATATCATGCATAGGATCAAAAAAGAGGAGTTCCAAAGATGAACAAATGATTATTCTAGAAGTGAGAACTCAAATGGCAGATTAGGCTCAATGCCAGCAGCGCCACTGGACTGAAATCTCACATATCCATAACCAGATTACTAAATCTAAGGACGCTTCACCATCATGCCTATTACTGAGGGTAAAAGGGATTGTTTTACCTGATTATTCATTGAAATTTTGTTCATCACTCCCAAAGACATTCACTTAATGTCTTACTGTAGTTAAAAGTTAGGTCGGATGAAGAGATCTGCAAAAGCCATAGACTTTTAGGACTGAAAAATGCTCATTTTTATTTCTTTTTTTTATTTTTATACAAACATATATTTTCTGACCATGATCTCCAGTTCAACCTTTTACACTCTCAGGGGTCTAATAACAGGACAGAGTTTGTGAAAGAGTTTGTGAAATTCACGTATCTAAAACGCAGGGTGTCCTTAATGCGTTAATTTGCATATATCCCATGAGCCTCTAGCACAAGAGGTTTTTAGGGAATCACATAGTGACGACCTTAGCCTGGTTAGTTTTTTCTTGCAGTTTTTTACAGATTGGTTTAACTATGTGACTTGTTTTAGTTGGTTAGGAGGGGCTTTTACAGACACCCTTATGATAACGGACATCAGCTGGGTTAATGTAAGCTTGCAATCTTAATTTTCTCAGTGTAATAAGTGTGTTTATCTAACTTCTGAAAATGTGGAAAAAAAAAAAGAATCTTATTTGAAGGAGAACAACCAAGAATTACCATTTTGTTTTATAATTCCATAGGAGAATCATCTGCACCATTTTGAAAAATAAAAGTCTCAAGATCTATGTTAAGCTCAGAGCTTGACCTGCTGGTTTAATTATCTTAAAGCTATTTGGACATGCATCTAAATTAGTATAAATTTTCTGAAAAAAATAAAGGCTGGGACCCAAATGTATGTTGATATTTATTGACTTCAGTCCTCAATGAAGTAAATATTTGTATATATTTTTAAATGTCATAATTTGGATGTAAAATACTTTGCCCAACATCATTTACATATACTACAGAAAATTTGAAACATTAGGAAGAGGGACTATTTTACATCAAAAATATATATAAAAAGTGTAGTAATAAAAAAATAAGTACAATTCAACCATTTTACAGACAGCCAAAACTCTGTGTAAATAATGCCCTTTCAGGAGTCTAGAGGCCCTCTGCCTGCAGCATTGGGCCTTGTAACTTCCCTGGGCAGGCATTATTTACACAGTAACTGTTGGGCATTATTGATTGCTTGTCATACACAATAATTTCTTGCTTCAGAGAAACAATATCATATTTTGTGCAGTGTTAAGAGTAAAGTGGCAGCAGTGTATGTTTACCTGGGAGAATACTCATTTTTAACTGTAAATTTCTTATTCATGCTTCCCTGAAAACTCGTGTATTACTACTTTCAATTTGTAGGTAACTGCAACAATGTTAATGCATACAGCACTGATTGTGTTAATAACTGCAATTTTATGTTGGGGCATATACCTTTCCTTTTCTATTTCTAAGGGGTTTTAAACAGTACCATTAATGAAAGGTATGCAGTTAGAAAGTGGCCTATGTCCCTCTCTTTTAAATAACTTATTCCCTTTTGAGTTAAACATTGACCTACGCTGGTGAAGGCCAAATTGTTCATAACAGAAATGTTAAACTTGAGTCACAGGAGTACAAGATCAAATGTGTCATTCACATCCTCTAAAGATAGTCTAGGTGATAGTGCAAGTGATTTTTGAAATCATCTATCTTGATAGCCAGATGGTGAGGTGATCTGATTTCATGACCTACTTGATGCAGGTTATCCTGCAGAAACTGATATGACAGCACTGTGGGACTAGGACTGGGACCTCAAATGAGGGTTTTTGTTAGGGGTGGATGAATACTGATGTGGACTGCAAAAATCTGTTTTGCTTGTTTCCCAGCCTAATTGTAATGCTTTCTTGAGAACCACTTGCAGTCTCATGTGATCTCCCCCATGTATCCAGAGAGTACCCCATCCTCTTCCACCACCAAGAGTGATTCCTCCTTGAGTTTGTTAAATCTTAAGTAGTCCACAATTGAAGGTGACCACATTTGCTTGGTGAGCCAACATACTACACATCAGTGTGAACATGGCATTATCCCTGCTGTCTGCCATTGTCATGTAGAGCTGGAAATCCTCACATATGCCCTAGAGTACTCTGACCCTTTCAGATGACTCTCTGTGGCAGTGCCCTGAGCCCTAACGATGTCACAGTACATTTGCAGCTGGGCAGCCTATGCTTTACATGTTTCCTGTAAATAGCTGTCATAAATTCATGAACCTTTGTAAAGTTATCACTGCAGACACTATCACCTCATAATGTCTGCCATCATCCTGAAAGTGTTTATCTGGTGTTGGAGATACTAGTGTAGAAGTGCACAGGTTTCCTTCCTGTAGAAGCATTAGTGTCATGTCTGTATGTGCTTGACTTTGTGATGCACAGTCACTTCCTGCAGAGTTACTAACATGTTGGGTATGAGATCCTTCCATTAAATTTGAGCACTGCATACCACTTTCCTCAGGCTGTCTCATACATATAACTATGCTATCATCATCTTCAACAGACTTTTTGCTGCTGATATCCTCTAAATGTATTAGTATAGTGGAACTGTTTGTTTCTGCTGCTAGTCCTGTAAAAATGATTTGAAACATTGCTAATAAAGAAATGACATATGCTTAATAAGGGGATGTGGGGGAACTGACCATGCACACTGCCTTCATTGTCAATCTGTGCAGATGTGGATACTGACCATACATACTGCCTTCATTGTCATTCTGTGCAGATGTGGAAGGTTCACCTCTTAAAAGTAATTGACATGTGTTTAATGTAATCATTCCATGTCAGTATTTAATTCTCTCTCTATAAATATATTACTGTTTTAAACTAACCTTCTTGAACAGATGAGTGTTGCTACTACAGATGTTAGTAACAGCAAGTGTCCAAACCGCATCTGATTATTTCACTACCATCATTTTCTGTGTCATACTTATCTCCATAGTTGGAGAGCAGATATTCCTCATATAGTGTAAATTGAATAATTATTGGAGGCTCCCAGTACTGTTGTTATGGGCAACTACATTCTGCCTTGTCTTCTAGCACATCCTAAATTATCATTTGCCCTCTTCTTACACTGTATTAATATACAGTTTCTTCCGCTGTCTGCATTAATGTCTATTATAACTTGATTCCAGTCTTTTACCCTCTCAGCATGTTTGGGCCCTACTTTTCCAAACAAACATTTGTCATATGCCCTGCAGGCTGCCATGAGGATGCAGTTTTCCTAATGGCTGAAGCTGTTCTTTCTCTGCCTTGATTCCTTGTTCTGCATCATTACTGAACATACAAAAATGCCACCATCAAACACAAAAAACTTCTGATGTAATTATCAGTCAAAAAACATGACAATCAAAGCATGTCTGCCATCCTCATAAAAAGGTAGGTGACACAAACACCATTATTATATACAGCTCAGCCCAGCTAGGTTTTGCTATAGTAATGTCTGCACTATTATAAATACATTCACAACAGTAAAGCAATTAGATTGTGTACAGATCTATCATTCTCTTGTCTCAAACCCTGTGTTTTATTCATAATAATATAATTTTTCATTTATTAGTGACACTCTGAAATCTCCAAGTAAAGACGTGTACTTGAGCTGAAAAAATATCCTTATGACTTAAGAACTTCACCATTAATTCAAAGCATTTCTAACAAGTATGTACAATTACTTAATGACACCAAAGTAAATGATTTTCACAATAATTACTAATCATTTCCACTGTTGCTTTAATGATTTTCCATTTACAAATGTCAATTTACAGGACTCACTAAAACCATGGTCCTATACCCATCATACGATTAAAACAAAATATCTCTTGAAATGAACTCACTAATTTTATAATATTGTGAATTGTTTCATATTAATTTACAACACTATTATTTTTTCGTACTTTAACAAGTCTGGGGTTTTCCAAGTCATTTGTCACCTAACTAAAATAATGACAAGTTAATATGACAATTTAAACTTTTTCTTGTAATTTCAGGATGATTTATGTGTTTTGTATGCATATTAGAGATACTGATGTTTATCTCTATGAATCACAGTAATATATGAATGTGTAAAGCCAATTGTGTATGTAATTAAGTCCTGAATACTCATGAAGGCAACCTTGCCTTCACGTGAGCATGTTATAGACAGCAGTGGGGTCCATGGCAGTCCATAGCATGCTACTGAAATGTACAGATAGCCTCAATTATGTTCATAGCTGACTATGTTTAGAAAAGGCAAAATTGAGTCATATGCATTGCACAGCCATAAAGTATAATCTCATCCTATCTTGCATAATCTGGCGCACATTATCACCTCAAAGCACTCATCATTTATAAGAGTTGGAACTCATACACAAAGGAATATTTATTTCTGCAAAAATCACCTCTTCAAAAATAATAATAATAATAATACTGCTGCTGTACTGCATGTGGCTTGTATAAATGACATTCAGGTGTAATACACCTAAAAAGTAGCTATGGCAATGCATAGCAGCAGTAGAAATTTTAACTAATATAAAAATCATGATGGCATACTGACTTTATTGACCATATAAATGAAATATGAATGTATTCCTTTACAAAAATAAGTAGGTGACAAAGCATTTTAGGTAAAACAAAACTTGCCAGTTATAACAGTACTTCATCTAATTCCCCTGCTGGTTAACTGGATTTGATTAAGGTAATTTAACATCCCAGAGGAACTGGTTCTAAACCTATGAATCACAGCACTGCTCATACTTTCTTCATTCTGGTTTTGGCACTTCAAATGAGAACAGTACCTAAAAAAAGCAAAAAGCCATCATCCAAGCTGGCCAGAAAATTAAGAACAAGATTATGGTCTACCTTCTGAGTATAAAATCCAAGTATGTATTAGAGGGAGTGAATGGAAAAAAATAGACAACTGGCAGGAGTTGGGTGGACACCAGTCATCCCTGACAGGGTTCACCCTCTCTGGCCAACAATGCAGTCACAGGTACAATGACCTACAAAAATGAAGGTCAGATCAACTGGCTGAGTGGGTTGGCTAGTTAGCAGCAAGAAGATCAGAGTTATATAGTAACTATAACCTTATTTTTCTTTTTCATTTTTTGGTCATATTAAATATAAAAATAAACTACAGGAATAATTGAAGGCATTTGCTGGAAGAAATGTGTTAGTACATATCTATCCATCCATCCATCCACAACCTTTTTTCCCATATGGGGTCAGGGTATCACTTCAACAGTTGCAATCATCTAGAGCCAAGATTTACAGTGCTAGGTAGCTAGCCCTGCTGCAGTAGTTCTTCCACACCATACACTCAAACCTATGGCCAGTTTAGAGTAAACAATCTACCTACAGGATGTCTTTGGAATGTGGTTGGAAACTGGAACACCCAGGGGAAACCCATGCAAACACAGAGAGGATATACAGACTCTGCACAGAAGACAACCCAGCTGAGGACTGAACCAGGACACCACTTGTTGTGAGGTGACAACACTATCTGCTGCTCCACTGTGCCACCCTGTAGAGTGTCAGTACAAATATGTACCTATAATGTTATTATGATAATACAAAAGAAAGCATCAACTTATCTGTACACAGAACACCATCTCTATACAAAATATATGCAGTTCTTATGGGATAGCATAATTGTCTGTATTGAAACAAATGTATGAGTAAAAAAATATATGTAAGTCTGCATAGATATATACATATATATATATATATATATATATATATATGTGTGTGTGTGTCTATAAATTGCAGATATACTTCTACGTGAGTACAGTTATAACTGTTTTTATTTATATAAATCTATGTATTTATACAGAAACAAAACAAAAATTGTTGAACGGTATTGCATTACCTTAATAGTTAAAGTACATACAGACTACTTTGTAAAGAAAATGTTTTAAACTTCCAAATGCCATACAGAGTGTAAAACCAAGAAAAGAATGGAGTCGCAGTCTAAACTGTTTTATTTCTCTTTACTGAAATCAATTAAACCAAGCACTTTTGTACACAAAAACTGCAAAGATTTTGTTTGTGTAAGCAGAAAATGTTTATTAGTATAATAGTTGCATAAGAAGGTAATTTATTCTACAATATCAACTGCACATACAAGATGGCTAAACTCAGTCACCACACCCTAGTCAGAGTGAATAATGGGGGAGGGGAGAAGAGTTTGCAGTATCATGTGTATGACTAGCAAATAGTTAGACATGACCTGTTGTATTATTTCTACATACATTTTAAACCATTCATATATATGCTTACGGTGATTAGGTAGAAAATTATCAAAGTACACATTATTGTGCTAAAGTATATATACATCATCCACCTGTAATACAAATATTTTTTTATTTATTTTAAATTGAAATGAATGGAACAAAAGCTCCATTGAATTGCCACATTTTTCTATGTGTACACAGGCTCCTACATGGAAACCATAACATTTTAATGTAGGACCTAGAAGAAGAGGGTATGGAATAATTTCTGAAACCCCCCCCCCCCCAAAAAAAAAACAAGTTATTCATACATATAAAAGTGTAACAAGCTACAAATAACTTGCAATAAAGGAAAACATTGTCACAGTATGACAATTCAGATAATAATACATATTTAAACACACACTAAGCAAGTATTACAGTGAAAGAAATGCTTCACATAATAGTAATAGTTATATCAGTAATGTTAAGGAAAAAAAGGTGAAATACAGACAAAGCATCTTATATTATCACTGTCTAGCTCACACTATGATGAAATATAACAGGACCCAGGAAAGTAGCAGAACTACATGAATGGTTGATGCCACTAGTAAGCATGAATAAAGTAGTAAATGCAGTAGTCTTTCTTTGACTGATTTCATTAATGTATACAAGTAAGTATTTATAAAGGCTGGTAACTGAATGCCTGCAGTACTTTCAATACATTATTGCAACCATATCTAAATATATATGTGAATATACAAATATAGTTTTCTCTCTTAATCTGATTTTATTACACTAACTGCAAGTATTTATAAAGGATTGTAACTCAAGGCCTTCACTGATTTCAGTATATTATTGCAACCAAATGTAGAAGATTTGTCAATGTCTAAAGGCAGTACACTGCATGTATGTGATTTTATTGTGGAAGTATGTATAAGGGTGGTTTCATTTGTTTTTATAGTAGACAGCTAAATGTAAACCTTACTAAAGTTTGATAGCAATACTCTCATTCTTCCCAAGTACGTATAAGCACTACCAAATCATTGAGTCGATTTATGCATAAGCACTTCCCATATTATTCCTCCTAAGTTTACATAAAGTACTTTTTATATCAGTGTTCCCATGTACTCATAAGCAATTCCTGTGTATTCTGTCTTACTTCAATAAAGATTTATAAAAATAACATTTTTTAAAGTAAGAAATTGAATGCTGTGAAGGATTATTTGTCAATTTATTGTGTGTATTTTCTTATTTGTCTCTACCCCCTCTCTTTTTCTTATTTTAATGATATATTAATAATGCATTCTTTTGTTCTTTTTTTATTTCCTTTTTCTCCCATTTCTGGTTTTTTTTTTTTTTTTTTTAACAAATCCAAATTACTCAGGAACAGTCCATCCACATACCTCCCAGGCTAGGGAGTGTTCTCTGCCCATCCAGGGACATTCCCCACAGGAACCGGGCAGTGGCACCAGTACTATAGGTACCCTGGTATTTTGCAGCCTGGCAAGCCTCACTGAACAAGGTTTTTGGGACTTGGTTGAAGACATGCTGGAGCAGGTCATGGACAGACAGCTTCAACTAATCAAGGCATCTCTCCAGCAGGTGGAAGACTCCCTGCCTCATTTGGCACCAACAACCAAAACACAGAGGCCCATATTCCCTCAACATCTGGGTCTTCCACAGTCCTCCTGCTGCCTCCCTCTTTCTTATATCTGCCCTTTTTCAATCTTTTCTATCTCCCCCATTCCATTCTTTAAAGCAATCAACAGAGTGTTCACATAATGATACCCCAATATAAAACATAATAAAACCCTTTATTTAAAAAAAAATTATAATAAAAGCTGTACAGTCCACTACTTAATTAAAGTCTTTCAAGCATGACTGCACATACCCATGTCTGTCTGTAATATTAGAATATACATAATGTCATATGATGCCTATGGCTTTCATGTAGTACTTTATATATACTTAATGCTTAAACTTAGGTACTTAACACTTTTGCCATGAGTGGGAGTGTTTTTCTAAATATATTTGCTTTCTCTTAGTCAGTGCTAATAATTTGCTCTAGGTTTGTTTGCATATAAATGTAACATCACTCTTTGCAGATAACTACTATGTAGCTATGAAGTCTCGGGGTATGAATATCACCCTTAGCCTTCAGTTGTGCAAATGAGACTGGCAGCAGTGCACTTTAGTCAGCACTTTTGGACAGTATTAAATGCTGAAAATTCACCTATGATGTAACTCTCTCAGTGGTTCAATATAAAAATAAAGTATATCATGAATAACACCACAAGCACATTATGGATAGTTTGATTTTAGGGGTCATAATAAAGTAATTTTTATGTCCTTAACCCTAAACTCCACTTGCAATTTAAAATGTGAATGTTGCAATACAACTATGTATAATGAATGATAAACAAGATAACTGTGATCTGTGCCAACTACAATATTCATAGCCCTGATTATAGTAAAGTAAATCTTACTTGTATGAGCATGAGGTCACAAATAGTTCTTGTGCAAAAGTATGAGTCAGTACAGTTAGCAGCATAATGCTTTAGGGAAATATAAAGAGCTCAGTAACACAGGTTTAGAATATGTAAGAACATGGTTTCAGTGGAATATTTTTCATTACCCCAAGTACACTTTGTACTGATGTATGCTGTATAGATTGTCACATCTTGTAAACTCTGTATGGCCCCTTCCACTATATGTATTATAACATAAAAACATAATGATGTAAATGAAAACAACAGGTCATCACACAAAGTCAGCATTCTAAATTGTTTTTTTTTTCTCTGTGCGACAGCTAGCATGGAGCATTGACAGTATGAAGGAATTTTATTTATTTGTTGACAATTGTTTACTGAGAAAAAACAACTGGGTAGGAGACCATTTTCTGAGGTCCACGGAGAAACTTTCCAAAGTATTAAAAAAAATTTTAAGAATAATAATTATAAGGTCATTAAAAATAATACAGAAAAATACAGTTTAAATAATTATACCAAATTAGACATAATATGAAAACATTGATTAAGAGTAGAAACAAGTTATATGACAATGACAACAGTTAGAGAAATGTTAGCCCATTTATAGAGAAATTAAAGGTAAGTTAGTATAATGGAAACAAGAAATGCAATACAAAATGGGACAAAAAGCAGGTTTTCTTTACATTTCATGGCTGTCGTTTTTGTTGCACAAATGCAGTTGCCTGGCTAGTCTGTAGTTGCACACAAGCCATTACACATGTGATCTGAATTAAGCACAATTTCCTACCATTTTTCCCGATATCTTTGAGAAGGCAGAGCAGGCAAAATTGAGATTAGTGCTCCATTTAGAGCACAAAAGTGATATCAAGAGGAGTCTAAGATTTTTGTTGCACTCCTCATTAAACTTTACAGCTGAAGGCTGATGCAAAATCGCTATACCAGGTCCCAATACAAGGCTGAGACTGGATAAAGCTTGGCCAATGCTGTCCAGAGAAATTGGAGTCGCATGCACTGGTGGACAATGTTATCATTATGGTGACTTCAAAAAGTGAAAGCAAGACCTCATTTGCCAATAGCAAGAATATTTAAAGGAACAATGGCCCATCTGAATTACAATTACAAGACATTTATTATATTTTTCATTTTGTCAATCGCCCCACCTTCTCTCCCTCTAATTTTTAATGACATTTGGACTATAATTACTTATGGAACATGAATGATCATTAGCACAGGGAGCTACATTGGCCACTGAGGGTCAGACCACCATCACTCCACAGGTGATTGTGTTGGCACAGCTATAGGCAGCACTTGACCCCAATACTTCTGGGTCATAACCTGGCAGCATAGCCTGTACAACTCTTGCACTATATGCACCATCTGTATCAGGTAGCTCTACTGCAGGGGCTGGTAAAGTGGTAGCTACCAGGAGTAGTGCCAGTGGAGGCAGAAGGGATGGCTATATCAACCATCAAGAGTTGATAGACATGGTAGAGATGATAAGGGAGATGGGCCTTTGTGCCGACATCAACAAAGTAGAATGAATCCTGTAATGAATAGCAAAACTGATGTCCCATATGGCACTGCCCAAGGTATCTTAGACTGAAGACAGTGATGAGAGTTTAGCGAATGAGGACTAGATTTTCACTGTACTCATGGTGGATGAGGATGTTCCTCTGCAGTCCAATACCTATCCTCAGTCATGGTGTCCCTCATACTTTTGTGTCCATCACCATCCCTGTCCTGTATGTCTGCACCTGCCATCTAACCTACCCTACCTACCTTCATTTTTTTTTAAACAAGAAACATCTTAATTAAATTATCACGTATGGCATTGGCAATCATACATTTATATAAATCAAAACAAACCATATTGACATAATTTTGGTTGCAAACATTATATATCCTTATAATATATCCAATCATTGTCAGTCAAACATCTATCCAATCATTGTCAGTAAAACATTACATAGCTCATTCAAATCCTGCATTCTTTTAAACCTCATTCCTCCTCTACATGTATTGTTCCCACAATTCTCATTTTTTCTATTTAATTTGCTCCTACCCTTTCCTAAAGACCCCCTTTCCGGTTTTCTTATCTCTGTTACAATATCCACTACTTAGAGTACAGTTGATTTAGATTTTGATTTCCATCTTCTAGTAACTGCTTTTTTGGCAGCCACCACAATTAGACCATAGACTCAGCAAGGTCTTACTATGTCTAGGCAATTCCAATTCTGTATCATATCCCAAAAACATATAATTTCTTTAGTTATACCACTTTGCTCACCCAGTATTTCTGACAGAGTAGCCTGCATGAAAAATTTAGTCTGTCAACTCATTGCACTCCCAGAACATACATTCCCAATTACCTTTTTTTCTATTACACCTCCAACATTTGCTATCTAATGGAAGTAAAATTCTGTGGGGTCTACTTGTGATATAAAAATGCCTATGTAAAAACTTCCAAGCAAAGATCCTAAATCTTTTAGACTTTTTTTGCATATTTGGTAGACATACATATATTCCCCATTGTTTCTTCATCAATTGTTTATCCAGTCTCTCTTTCCAATCCTTTCTAACCTCTTCTGATTGATTCTTACAGTCAACATGCAATATTTTATATGCTCTACTAATTATTCCTTTTTTAACAGCAGTGTATGTTCTATATTCTATTAACAACTCTACCAGTGCTGGTCTTTCACTTAGGATCCTCCTACTTCTTTCTCTTTGCCTGTACTCTGATATCATTACTTGATAGGTAGGGCAAATTCTAGCCTGCAATTCAAATAAATTATTGGCCTCTACCCATTCTATTACCTTTCCCTGTCTAATTATTTCCCAGTACCTTTGCTCTTTTGCCAGTTTTTTTTTTCCAATAAATTCCAGCCCATCCTTGCCTATTGTCTGTTTCACTAATTGCAGGCATCCCCATCAGCAGCATCTCTTTTCTCCATTCCTGTGTTGGCTTAGTTATTAGAATACTTTCTGCTACTTTATGAATATAATATTCCGTATGGTTATTGTTCTTCTTAATGATCTGCATCCAAAATCCCAGTCTCTCCTTGTTTCTTAACCTTCCCCCTGTTTCATCATCATCCCTTTCTACTTTGAATTATAACTTTCTGCTTCTGCAATGTATAGTATACTGCGTAGCTCTGAAATGCCCCTTCAGGTCAGGTAATCCCAAACTGCTTTGTTCTATTGGAAGAATCAGATTATCCCACTTCACTCTTGCCAGCTTATCTTCCAGATGAAATCATTCAGCTCTTTATTAATTGTTGTCCAGAACTTTTCCTCTGGTTGACAAAAATATGTCTGGCCTGTATATAAAACTAAATTAACTAAAAACATTTTCACTGCTTGTATCTTGCTTTCCACAACCATAAAATAGAGCTTCTAATTTCTCAAGTTTTGTATCATGTTTTGTTTAGTCTTTTCCTACGTATCCTTAGCTGCCACACCAGAATACTTTTAATCCATACTCCTAAGTACTTCACTTTATCATGTCCCATAAATATAGATATTGCTGAACCAATTTGTGTGTGAGTACATAGTTTATAGTTATTGCCTTTGTTTTAGCTTCATTCATTTTGTATCATGAAAAGACATGAAAGTGTCTCAAAATGTTCCATGGCATGGAAATGTCCTTTTCTGATTTTATCAGGTATAAAATAATATCATCTGCAAATATAGATAACTTTTCTTGACTACAATACAAATAATATCCTTGGATTTTTGAGTCCCTTATCTTCTTTGCCAATGGTTCTAAATATAATGTAAATAACAAAGGGGATATAGGACACTTCTGTCTGGTTCCTCTGCTCAAACAGATATCAGAGAGGAACTCACCCACATTAATTTTCACCTCTGATCCCTCATATATCCTCCTAATCAACCTTATAATTTTCTGAGGGAATGTAAATGCTTCCATTGCCCTTCTCATAAACTCATAGCGTATTCTGTCAAATGCTTCTTATGCATCAAGACACACCAACAACAATGGTATTTTCTTGCATTCTGCTTCCATCTGGATCATTATTCTTCTGTTAATTCCGTCAAATGTTTGCCTCCTCTTCACAAAACCACATTAATTTACACCTATCAATTTTAGCATCACCTTTCCTATTGTTTTGGCCACTACAGACATAAACACTTTATAATCATGATTTAGGATTGAAATGGGACTGTATGAAGCTGAATCTGTTGGGTCTTTACCCTCTTTAAGTATTATAGCTGCCACCAATTTCATCCAGTATGCCGGTGCTTTTCCTCTTCTAAAAATACTGTTATACAAAAACCTTCCAGATCTTTATCAAATTTTTCCATCCTAGCTTACAGACTTCCACAGGAATGCAATCTATTCCTGGGGACATTCCTGTGGATTGGTTATACATCACCATCTTTATCTCATCTTCTCCAATCCTGTTAATAATTGAGCCTCATCTACCTTTAACCTTGGGACATTTAATTCTTCCATAAACATTTCCATTTGTATCTTTTCTTGCTTTCCATATTTCTCTGCTTTATACAGAGTTTTATATATTTTTAAAAATATTTCTAGTCTCTCTATATGATCTCTTGTTATCTTCCTTGTTATAGACTCCCTACACTTGGTAACAACCCTTTCTGCATTTCTGTTGCCTGAGTCATTGTACTAAAAGCTTTTTTACTCTGGAGTTATTATCATAAATGGTTACTTAATGGCAATATTTTAAATTCATGCATATCATCAAAGTAATCCCTTAATTTCTGTTTAGCATTCTGCAGTTGCTCCTCTTCTTGTTCTGTGAGATTTCCTCTCTAAACTTTGTCAGTCCCTCTATGTTATTCTTGTCACTCCTTAACCATATCTCTCTTTCTTTTATATCTACCCTATTTTTAAACTCCACTTTAATGTTATAACACTTCCTAGCTCTACTTTATGAAGAAATTTCTATCTTCTCTAATAACTCACAAATAATTTCCACTACCCAGTCCTTAAATTCCTCTTTTCAATAGATAGGTGGGAAAGTATTAGTGTCTCGTTTTTATTTTATTACTCTACATTTTTATTTCAGTTATTCTTGGCATATGATCTGAAATAGCTTTTGTATGCACATCAAAACTTTCAATTAAATGTACAGGTTACTGAGAAACATAAGTTCTTGTCTAGCCTAGCCCAAATTTTGTACATTGGCAAATAATATGTAAATTCACATCTTTCATGCCAAATATTTTCATAAATTTTTCAAAAATCTACCTTCCTTAGTTATACTTTCCCTTAATCTTCCCTACTGCAAATCAAATTCCAGTCCCCACTTATAAGTAATATTCTCTGCTGAAAGCTGATTATTTCTCCTGGAATATTCTTAAGCTCCATTATAGCAGTTTTAAGTGGCATATAAATACATGCCAGTGTAATCCTCCTCCCTTGCCAGTAGCATCTTAATGCCACAAATCTACCATTATTATCTTTATTTATCCTCTTGCAATAATGTAAGTACTCCTCTTTTCCTTTGCCCCAGATATTACACTGAATAACCATCCTGAAAACATTTCCTTATCAAATTCACACACTCCATTCTTTCCAAATGTATCTCCTGTAGCATGACTATTTGCACTCTATATTTTTAATACAGTTCACTACTCTTTCTTTTTGTATGTATCTGTGACACTATAAAGATAATATAGAAAGTGTCATGTTAAAATGTTATTATTCACACCTTTTATGTGTAACATCTTTTTTTAAGTGTCTAGTTCCAGCTTTTGTGTTACATGCATACACTGTTTGGCAGATTTATTTTTTATATAGTTGTTTCTTGTCATATCCATTTGAGCCTATGCCCCATATTACAAAACATTTTGTTTTATTGAAAGCCCTCAAAAAAAAAAAAAAAACAGACACACCCCCAAAACACATAGACAGCCTTTTCATTTAATACTAATGCACAAAACTGTGTACATCTTTAAATACTGTAATTTTACCATCCTAATAGGAACAATTTTCCCTGACTGACAAACACACTCACAGACTTGAATTAACGTAAAACGAAGATTATCCATGCTATGACATATGGTAAAGCCTGTGCTTCTACTAACTGCTGTCTGGATTTGTCTTTTATTTATTACTCTCCCAGATTGGGAATGCACTTGAACATATCCAGAAAACATTATCTGATAGCCATTGAAAGAAAGCCTTGAAAGAAAGAAGTATTCTGCATTTATTACTCTTTATCAGATTGTTTCCATGGAGACATGAGAACCAGATACACCGCTGCTTCTACAAGCACTCATTTATTTCCTAGGGGAAACCTTTTTATTATATTCCATGTTCTTTTTATGTATTTGATTTCTCTTAAAGCATCTTACTAGATCAAGCCTAAGCTTTAATACAGTCATTTCCCAATGCAACAGTTAGAAAAAGCACATCACATTTTCTTGTATCATGCTCTTTAACCAGATTTTTCTTCTTTTTTTACATTGCAGTGTCCACATTTCTTAAAACTGAACAAAAAGAAAGAAAAAGAAGGCAAAAAAAAGAAAAGAAAAGAAAATACGAAAACCTGTTTACTTTAGAATCTCCACTACACTCAAAAATAACTGAGAAAAATTTACTTTATAACATGCGGATTATATCATGCATCATAAAATACTGCTGTTAAGATCAAAATTTTGTCTTACTTACAGTTAAACTCTTTCCTTCCTCTCCCCTCTCCTAAATGTTCTTCCAAACATTAATGACAAGTAATAGAACATATGCTTTAGAGTCCTGTACATGCTTAACAAAGTCAAAAAAGTCCAATATTTCCAGGTTTTCTTGTTATATCATGTTTCAAAAATATAATTAATATTTTGCAATCCCAAATTTATTTGTCCATTTCTGAGTTGCTGGTTTTGTTCATGTTTATCTCCACCTCCCAAATCCAGTCTCTGCTTCATTTCCAATGTACTCCCAGTTCTCTATTCAACTGCTGTGGGTTTTTTTCTGTCTATCAAGCACTTTCTGTTGAAACACAGAAAAAGTATTCAATGGCACAGTCTTTCTCCCTCGGTATTATTGCCAACAAAACAAGAAGCAGAATCTCCTTCTATTTTACTGCTCACTTTTTGTTGGACAAACTTTTAAATTTCCTTCTTAGCATGTTCTGCATCAAAAAATGATTTTGTCCCCCCAGGAAAATATTCTGAAAATAACTGGATATAACAGCTTAAACCTCACACCTGCTTCACAACATTCCCTGATTAGTAGAATAAATGTACTCCTCTTCTGCTTGGAGTACAGTGAGTAATCTTTCTCCACAAATACTCTACTGTCTCCCATCTTAGTACTTAGTTGTTCTGCCACAGTTTTGTCAGAATCAACTCCTTCTCCTGGAAGGATTTCATTTTTACTATTAAACATCAAGGTTGCTTTGATGAGTCCAGCATGAAGTTATGGGAAAGAGTAGATTAAGCTAGGTTAAGAAGGAAGGTGATGATTAGTGATCAGCAGTATGGTTTCATGCCAGGAAAGAACACTAGAGATGCAATGTTTGCTCTGAGAGTGTTGATGGAGAAGTACAGAGAAGGTCAGAAGGAGTTGCATTGTGTCTTTGTGGATTTAGAGGAAGCGTATGACAGGGTGCCTAGAGAGGAGTTGTGGTATTGTATGAGGAAGTCAGGAGTGTCAGAGAAGTATGTAAGAGTGGTACAGGATATGTACGAGGGTAGTGTGACAGCGGTGAGGTCTGCGGTGGGAGTGATGGATGCGTTTAAGGTGGAGGTGGGATTAAATCAAGGATCAGCTCTGAGCCCTTTCTTATTTGCAATAGTGATGGACAGTTTGATAGACAAGATCAGACAGGAGTCCCCATGGACTATGATGTTTGCAGATGACATTGTGATCTGTAGTGAGAGTAGGGAACAGATGGAGGAGACCCTGGAGATGTGGAGATATGCTCTATAGAGAAAAGGAATGAAGGTCAGCAGGACTAAGACAGAATATATGCGTGTGAATGAGAGGGAGGATAGAGGAATGGTGAGGATGCAGGGAGTAGAGGTGGCGAAGGTGGATGAGTTTAAATACTTGGGATCAACAGTTCAGAGTAATGGTAAGTGTGGAAGAGAGATGAAGAAGAGAGTACAGGCAGGATGGAGTGGTTGGAGAAGAGTGTCAGGAGTGATTTATAACAGACGAGTACCAGTAAGAGTGAAAGGGAAGGTCTACAAGAGGGTAGTGAGACCAGCTATGTTATATGGGTTGGAGACAGTGGCACCCACTCCATCCTGCCTGTACTCTCTTCCTTACCTCTCTTCCACACTCACCATTACTCTGAACTGTTGATCCCATGTACTTAAACTCATCCACATTTGCCACCTCTACTCCCTGCATCCTCACCATTCCTCTATCCTCCCTCTCATTCACACACATATATTCTGTCTTAGTCCTGCTGACCTTCATTCCTTTTTTATCTAGAGCATATTTCCACCTCTCCAGGGTCTCTTCCACCTCTTCCCTACTCTCACTATAGATCACAATGTCATCTGCAAACATCATAGTCCACGGGGACTCCTGTCTGATCTCGTCTGTCAACCTGTCCATCACCATTGCAAATAAGAAAGGGCTCAGAGCTGATCTCTGATGTAATCCCACCTCCACCTTAAACACATCCGTCACTCCCACTGCAGATCTCACCGCTGTCACACTACTCTTGTACATATCCTGTACCACTCTTACATACTTCTCTGACACTCCCGACTTCTCATACAATACCACAACTCCTCTCTAGTCACCCTGTCATATGCTTTCTCTAAGTCCACAAAGACACAATGCAACTCCTTCTGACCTTCTCTGTACTTCTCCATCAACACTCTCAGAGCAAACAACGCATCTGTAGTGCTCTTTCCTGGCATGAAACCATACTGCTGATCACTAATCATCACCTCCCTTCTTAACCTAGCTTAATCTACTCTTTCCCATAACTTCATGCTGTGAATGATCAATTTAATCCCTCTGTAGTTACTACTGCTCTGCACATCACCCTTATTCTTAAAAATCGGTACCAAAACACCTTTCCTCCATTCCTCAGGCATCCTCTCACTTTCCAAGATTTCATTAAACAATCTAGTTAAAAACTCCACTGCCATTTCACCTAAACACATCCATGCTTCCACAGGTATGTCATCTGGACCAGCAGCCTTTCCATTCTTCATCCTCTTCATAGTTATCCTTACTTCCTCCTTGCTAATCCACTGCACTTCATGATTCACTATCAGCACATCATCCAACCTTCTCTCTCTCATTCTCTTCATTCATCAGCAACTCAAAGTACTCTTTCCATCTGATCAACACACTCTTCACTTGTGAGTACATTTCCCTCATTATCCTTTATCACCTTTACCTGCTGCACATCTTTACTAGCTCAGTCCCTCTGTCTAGCCAATCGGTACAGGTCCTTTTCTCCCTCTTTAGTGTCCAACCTTTTACACAACTCTTCATACACCTTATCCTTAGCCTTCGCCACCTCTCTCTTTGCCATGCACCTCATCTCCTTATACTCCTGTCTACTTTCTTCATCTCTTTGACAATCCCACTTCTTCTTCGCTAACCTCTTTCTCTGTATACTCTCCTGTACTTCTTCATTCCACCACCAGGTCTCCTTGTCCTCCTTCCTCTTTCCAGATGTCACACCAAGCACCTTTCTAGCCATCTCTCTTACTAGCTCTGCTGTAGTTACCCAGATATTCAGTAACTCTTCACTGCCACCCAGTGCCTGTCTTAACTCTTCCCTGAACTCCACCTCACAATTACCCTTTTTCAATTTCCACCATTTCATCCTTGGTGCTGCCCTCACACTCATTCTCCTCTTCTTGATCACCAATGTCATCCTACAAACCACCACCCTATGCTGCCTAACTACACTTTCCCCTGTCACCACTTTGCAGTCTCCAATCTCCTTCAGACTGGCCCTTCTACATAAGATCTAATCCACCTGTGTGCATCTTCCTCCACTCTTGTATGTCACCCTATACTCCTCCCTCTTGTTAAAATATGTATTCACCACAGCCATGTCCATCCTTTTCGCAACATCCACTACCATCTGAACTTCTGCATTCCTTTGCTTAACACCATACCTACCGATCACTTCCTCACCCCCTCTGTTCCCTTCACCAACATGCCCATTGAAATCTGCTCCAGTCACCAGTCTCTCACCCTTGGGTACAGGCATCACCACTTCATCCAACTCACTCCAAAATTTTTCTTTCTCATCCATCACACACCCAACTTGTGGAGCATAGGCACTAACAACATTCATCATTACACCATCAATTTCCAGCTTCATAAATATCACTCTATCTGACACTCTCTTCACCTCCAAAACACTCTTCACATACTGTTCCTTCAGGATAACCCCTATGCCATTTCTCTTCCCATCCACACCATGATAAAACAATTTGAACCCGCCTCCGACACACCTAGCCTTGCTCCCCTTCCATCTGATCTCTTGCACAAACAATATACCAACCTTCCTTCGGTCCATCATATCAGCTAGCTCTCTCCCTATACCAGTCATACTACTAACATTCAAAGTTCCGACCCTCACTATCACAGTCCTAGCCTTTACCTGCCTTCGGGCATGCCTTCCCCTTGCGTATGGCTTGTTTACTGTTCTGTATTTCATAGGGAAGTTTACATTTTAGTGCTTTCTGCTATATAAATGGTCTGGCCAACTTATTATGGTTGTACCTTATGACTCTAAGGTAATTAGAGAAATGTAGGGCATGTTAAGTGATTTTTTTAATGCCAGCTAATCCTTCTGTTTCTCTTCATTTTTTTTTTTTTCATGTTTTCATGGACTTGTGCCCACCATGGATGTTTGTATGGGGAGAGAATTTTGAATTTTAGTTTCAAAGAAACATGGCTAAATAATTCACTTTTAAATACTGTGGTATTTTTCCCAAAAACAAGTCCCCATAGCAACATCTGATTTTTGGTGGAAAAAGTATCCTCTGAAAGTTAAAAAAATATTATAAAGCACTAATTTTCATTGTAATTTCTGACTCTAAGATACCTAGAGAAATGGGATCTATCCTAACCGTCAACCCGCCCTCATCAAACTGCAGAAACACTGAAAGCCCTAAATCACGAAATTAAAAACATCGAACTATCATACTTGTCCCACCCCACCGCCCGCTACCTAATACCTACATACATTAACTAAATCCCTATATCTAACCCTAAACTAAACCCTACTTCTACCCCTACACTAACTCCTACATATACCACCAAGTATGCACTTAACTTAACCCGCACCCTAACCCTAAGGTCCGTAACTATCACACACCTACCTTAAAAAGCTAAACCCAAACAAACTAAATAATCGACACACATACACTTAACAAAACCCTACACTAAATCTAACATACATTACCATCCATGCACTTACCTTAACCTGCACCCTAACTCTAAGGTCTGTAACTATCGCACACATACCTTACGGGGCTATACCGCAGAAGGCCAACCATGACAAATCGATGTTTCCGGTTTCGCTCTTCTGGACGTTTGATGTTTTTGTGTTTTGATACGGATGGGTCGACGTTTAGGGATTTGATAAGGTAAGCGTTTGACTTACTAATAGGGAACTGAGAAATGTAGAGCATATTATTTTTCCATCCAAGGTAGGTGCAATTTAACCCACTCCCAGCCTCCCTACAATATACTCATATACTCATTACTTCTCACTTTACACACTCACCTCCACAGCCATACACACCTGACCCCCTAAACACAAAAATGCTACTCTTTCACATATCTATCCTCACCCTACTATAAATAATCATCCACCTCAGCACTTTCCACAACCTTATTACCAGCCTGCAATCTCCCATTAACCCTCCCCCCACACCTCAAACTTCACACACCAACTTCTGTGTAGCACAACTCTTCAGCTCCACCAAAATTGAATTATTTTTATACAAATACTTACACACACTTACTTCTCTAAATATATTACTGAAGCCCACTCAAGCATCAGCCAAAATCCTACACCCACCTTCTCACAAAAAATCAGATTTACAATTAAGTGGTGACATACACCAACACAGTCACTAAAACTACCCAACAATATCCCTTTATCACAAGACAAACAACTCAACCATTAAAAGTGACTAACTTCTTGCCGTTTACCAACATACCCCAAAATAACTCAGACATTCTCCTCATTAACATGAATCTCAGAAGCCTAGTAAACATAATAGACATATTCCATGCTACCCTCTCCCTGTACATCCCTAACATAGTAGTGCTAACAGAAACCTGGCTTAAACCCCACTAAAATAATAATGAAATCCTACCCCCTGACTACAACATCCTTTGGGTAAATAGAATAACAAAGTAGCAACAATATATAAAGACACACTCAATCTTGAACTACTACCCACAGACCTAAATACTACTGAACTACTAGCCTGTCACCTAAAAATCAACCAAAACAAACTCATAATCTTTTTAACAGTATACATCCATCCTCCCTCCCGGTAACGACTCGTCTATTATAGAAAGACTACTTTCGTGGTCATCCATCACATTTAACCAAGAAACCATAATAGTAAGAGACTTCAATACTGACTGGCAAAATTATTCCTCAGATAATCCCTCCTACTATCGACATTTACGTGGTTTCTCCCAAACTATACAAACACCAACAAGGGTAGATAGAAACAGCAACAAACAGTCAATTCATGATTGGACCCTTCCTAACAAACCCTTACTTGTCTATCACTTAGGTTGTCTTCCAGACAGCCTAAGTGACCACCTACCAACCTATCTCCTAAGGCACCAAAACTGTTCTACTAAAACTGTAATATGCAAACAAGTAAGCAATAAAAGAAACTTTTCCACAGATAGTTTTAAATTACTTCTCCAAAATTGCAACTGGTGTCCTCTAAAACCCCTCCCACTAGACACAAATGTTCAGCATTTCAACAGTTAATTTCTTGATATAATAAATAGTCTAGCTCCTATCAGGCATGTTAGAACTAAATCTAACTACTGTCCATGGCTTACTAAAGAAACTAAACAACTACTAAAACAAAGAGGCAAACTTTGGTCCCAATATCAAGCCAACAAGCAACACCTTGTTTAATAACTTCCACCACTAAAGAAATATATCCAAATAACAAACCAGGTCTAATAAAAAAAAATAGTATACTACAGTCCAGCACAGACACCAAAATAATCCACAAACATTCTTGGGTACCATTAAACAACTTCTACATCCAGGGCAAACCACAAACCCAACTCCTAATATCTGTAACTCTAAAGAAAGTATAGCAACCCAATTCAACTCTTTTTTTTTCGCAAACAATATACATTCACTCATAAATAACAAAAACAACACTCTGTTAGTCAGCAAACCTGGAACCAATGTTATCCCAACAACACTCTCTCTCTGTAGCTCATCCAAATAGACAAAAATAAAACAATTTGTTAACCAAACTAAAACCCACATCACTTGCCACTGATAACTTACCAAATGAATACCTCAAGCTAGCAGCTGATGTCATCTCTTACCCTGTATCTATATTGATCAATAGATCCATCAATGAGCAAAACACCCCTAAAATTCTGAAGATTTCCTATGTAATACCTCTTCACAAAGTTGGATCCTCACTGGAACATTCCAACTATAGACCAATAGCCATACTATCTGCTATTTCAAAAATTTTGGAAAGATGCATCCACTCTTAATTATTGGCCTATCTATAAACTGATAATCTTCTAGTCAATTCACAACATGGATTTTGACCCAGCCACAATACCACTACTGCTATGCTTAGTACCAATACTGTAAATCAACTCAGAAATGAAGGGCAAGCTGTCTCCTCTATATTTCTAAATATGTCAAAGGCATTTGACACAGTATCCCACCAAAAGCTCTTATGTGAGCTTGCATCCCTTGACAGATCTAAAGATGCCTTCTCCTGCTTCCAAAACTATCTTTCCAATTGCCAACAAGCTGTCAAGTGGCAAAATTATCTGTCTTCCCTACTACCCATAACAACAGGTGTCCCACAAGGTTCAGTACTAGGTCCACTTCTTTTCTCTGTCTTCACAAACAAACTCCACACCATGACCAGCCGTGCCACTATCATACAATATGCAGATGATTCCACTCTCATCTGTGCTGCACCCTCCCTGCCACAGCTGCAAAATTTACCCAAAAATCCTTTTTTGTCATTGAATCTTACCTCTACAACTATCAGGTCATCATAAACCCCAACAAAACCAAACTTATGCTTTTTTTAACAACCATCACAATGCCAACAACCATAGTCAGCACTTTAAAATCATCACATCTAACCACACATTAATAGAATCAATCTCTGAAACCAAGCTACTAGGTGTCACCATCGATAATAGTTTGAGATTTAACAAGCAGGTCACTTGTTTTTAAAAAAGCCCACATTAAAATAGATTTTCTGTATAGAATCAAGTCTTACTTTATCAACACATGCAGGCAAGCTATTGCCAGGACCCCCCTATTATCCACACTATTATATACCTCCCCTATATTCACAAACCTCAGAAAAACTGATTTAAACAAACTAGAAACTTGCTACTACAAAATCATCAAATTTGTCACAAACCTACTACACAGAAGCCATCACTGTGTTGCTCTACAGCAACTCAAATGACTTGAACGACCTAATCTCTTATCCTTTAATCAACTTACACTAACACACTCTATCATATATCAATCTGATATATGTCCAGTCCTCCACACTCTAGTACAAACCCGCTCCAATAACAGACCTCTGAGATTCTTTAACAAATTACTGCTAAAAGTTACAAAATCCAACAACAGCTTTGATGACTCTCTTTACTCAAATCACATCAAAAAAGCATGGAATTCCATACCTCAGAATATTCTTAACACCAGTAACCCTACTCAGTTATAGAACCTGCTTAAGACTCATCAAAATGACAACTGGTTATGCTCCTGCTCATCACCAGGCTAAACAGATATTACTTCTCTATCCCCCCAATACTTTTCTTTTCTTTACATCCACTTTTCCTAATTTCCTATATCATTCCCCTGTATCCCTATAATCTTCTTTACCTCATCCACACCTATAAAACCACAACTTTTCCTATTTTTCCTATCTACTCATCTGAATCCACTTCTGTATTCTCTACATAAAATGCATAAGGACTGTGACACTACCTGCATCCACAACGCTTGAGCACTGTGACTCCTATCTGGTTTTCTTCTCTTATTGCTGCTTAGAAATTTTTACTTTAAAGATGATGTTTGACTTTTGTTAACAAAATTTATACATTCCTAGTATGTGTCTGTGTAATTTATATCTGTAAAAACAAACTGATATCTCTAGTGTTGATCCTTGAACTACTGTAAAGACTGGCCCTGTCTCAAATTGTTTAACTTAAAGCTGTACTTTTGTTATAGTTGTATAATCTACATGTGGAGCATTTCTCCCCAGGCCTCCATTGAAAATGGACTACAAATGTCAAATAAATAAAATAAATAAATAAATGATGATTGCATTTTGGTGTTGGTGGCACGTGTTTTACTCTAATCACTTATTACCATAATTGTAGCTGATTCCATCTTACTTTCTCCTCTCCTATAACCCCTTTTAAATATACATTTACTGGACTGAATCATTCCAACATGTAATCATTAGAAGAAGTAAGCATTGCTGGAAGCATGTTTTTTGCAGAAATGTTTTATTATTACTGGCAAAGTTTGGCACTATAGTTTCTATATTTTTCCTTTTTCCTCAGGTAAAGGGGAAACAGGATTGTTCATTGTCAGTCAGTTTAGTACATTGTGCAGGGTTTTTCACTTCATCTTGCCTTGCTTTATTATGTAAGTAGGAAACTAATTCTTTGGATCAGTCAGGAAAACATCATGAGATTAGTTAAGTATTGATTTTCTGTACCTATGTGAATCTTTTCATCTGTGTTATTTTAATATTTCCTGTGACTGAAACTGTTTATTGTAAATAGATATTTAGTATTTTCATGTTCTTTTATTATTTATTATTAAACACATTTAAACTTTTAATTGTGGCTGGTCTTTTAGAGAATATTTTAACCTTTGAGAGTACCTATATTTATTTGGTTTCACTGTGACTACTTCTGAAAGCCTTGCTGCATTGATTAAACACTACCATTTCTATTAGCATTAATGATACTCCGTATAATTGGGTACCCTTGTAAGAGCCTTAGAGTAGCTGGTTTTGGAGTGTTCTGGTGGAAGTAGCTACCTTATACTTTGTGCAGAGGGGGCAAAGCTGGTAAATCTGTGCCAGCCTTTCCCAGGTGTGTGTGTGTGTGTGTGTGTGTTTGTGTCCATGTGTGTGTGCGTGTGTGTGTGTGTGTGTGTGTGTGTGTGTGTGTGTGTGTGTGTGTGTGTGTGTGTGTGTGCACTCTCGTGTGTGTGTGTGTGTGTGTGTGTGTGTGTGTGTGTGTGTGTGTGTGTGTGTGTGTGTATGTGTGTGTGAAAATCAAATCTCAAAGAGTATGTGTGTCATCTACTTGGAGCAGGGACACAGAGCACTGTTTTCATAGAGAGGGTGGTGGATAACTTAACTTGGAACACTGATGATGATTCAACTATACAGTTGTGTCTATGGGAAGTCTTATTTGGGGCCTGGATAGAGAGAAGAAAACCCAGGACAGGAGTTATACCTCTCAACTGTACAGATTTTCGAAGAATGTCCAGATTTTTACCTCATATGTTTTGTCTATTTTTCATAAAATTGTAGTTTTCGGTAAAATTAATAGCAAATCATTAATGATTGAAGTTAGAAAATGATAGACATTTGAGTTTCAGACTTCATACCCCTCAGAAAACCCATGCTAATGCAAAACCTATTATTCTATCAACTTTCTAAGTTTGTAAGAACAATATTTAAAAATTGTCCCTATTTTGTGCCTTCATCCCACTTTTATGTATGGCTTTGTACAGATTTCTTGCTCTAAGAGGTTGAGAGGTATGACGGGATTGTATTCCCTGTGTGCTCTTAAGAGAAATTGTGCTTGGTGCAGAGAGCTGTATCTGGAAATAATGTGTGTATCTATTTCTGTTCCAAGTGAATATCCTTCAGCCATGTCCATGCTGAGGATTGAGACTCCTTGATTACTGGCCCAGAGGAGGGATGTCACAGCTTCCATGAGAATTAGTGGTCTTAGCTGGAACAGAAGGACTACTAACTGTATTTGACATCACCCCATTATTGGGAAAACTAGGAGATCCATCTCAGTTGCTGATATAATAGAGTGTCTGAATGGGAGCATATCTAAGAGGTCCCTCATTTCACAGTGGTAAGAAGCTTAGCCAATACATGCTGTACATTCCACTTAGAATATTTGGTCTGGTTTATTCTTCATCAAGTAGGGTGCATTTTGTCTAAATTGATTCTACCCTCATAGAAAGGAGGTTGTTTTTTTTTCCATGAAAGAAGTGTAGTGGAGTTAGAGGAACTATGCTTGGGATTATGTATAATGACTAATACAGCAAAAAGGCATTTTCTGTGCAATTTATTTTTGAGCCATTGCAAAATGCAGGTGATTTCACTCCACAGCAGTGGAGCCAACAATGACAGTCCCTGAAATTATTGGGTAGATGGCCCAAATACCATAATCAACAACTTCACCTCCTAATTTATTGATAAGTCTCTCCAACCAGACAACTGAAACTGAAAAATGTAATTGCGTGCTGGATGTGTAATCAAGAAGGGGTGGATGATCTCCATAAATTCTGGGACTGCCCTATTATTAGATCTCAGTGGTCAATGTTGCTAAGTAAGCTGAATTACCACCCCCCCCACCACCACCATTAGATTGGAAATTCTTAATTTTTGGTCTTAAGCCAAGTCTCAAGTTGACAGATGCACAATATGAGATTTCCTGTGTTTTAGCTAGTGTTGGGAAACTTATGGGAGCCATATTTTGTAAATGCAAAATTGTAGCTACTTCAAAATTGCTTAGATAACCTTCTCAGGAAACATCTAGGATATATTATGCACACTTTTAAAGGTAGAGACTCCTTACATGTTATCCCCTGCCACGGGAAGCAATTTTGAGATAGTTATGTTTGAATATCCTTTCATTCTTTTGTATTCTTACTTTATTAGTTACTATTTGTATTAGTTAGCAATAGTGGGCTTTTATTAATAATGTATATAGTTCTTATATGTATATATTTTATTTATTTATTGGCATTTGTTTACTGGGAAAGTCCACTGGACCAAGAAGAACCCATTTTCAGTGGAGGCCTGGGGAGAAAAGCTCCACAAAGGCAGGTAGTATATATACATGATATTTAGAACAGTTTGTATGAACATGAAGCACAGACATAATGAGCAATACAAGCACAATAAAATATGTTATAAAACAGAGGTAATATATGAAAATAATATAAAACAATAGGTAACATGGGTAATACAGAGAAAAAATAAAGGTACATATAATAGTTTGAGCAGTATTTGGTACAGTTCTAGGTTTGTTAGAAGTAAAAGGTAGAGCAATTACTGAGAGGAATGCTAGGAGCATAGGATATGAGATATATTAGGTAGACTTAGAAGACCTGTTCTATTGATATGCATATTAGTATTAGGGAGAGATTAGTAGGAGGAATGGAAAGAAAAAGATCATTTGATTTCAGTAAGAGGAGTCAGGTTTTAGGAAGGAGAAATTTGTGCATCTACAGTGCCAGAGAGTGGAGAGATGTTGCTTCAGAGACAGTTTGAAAGAAAAGATGTTGCTGGTACTCCTAATAGGTACTGGTACTCCTAATAGTTAAAGAGACTGCATTCCAGTTCAAGTTCCATTTGTATTGAGTGTGAATAAAGAGAACAAAAACGCTTACAACCTTACCCTGCCTGGTGTTTGGTTCTTTTCAAAGAAAAGGTATCCTGTGACATTTTTGTTGGATTATTTGCTTTTATGTATTTTGTGAAGTGAACTTTAGTGTAAAAGAGTTAGTATTACTATTGATTTGAGAAAAAGTAGCGAAGAGGCTTGGTATTGTATTGATGAAATGGGTGTTGAAGAGGGAGGCTATCTCACTGTGTATTTTGTCTGGATGTAGACAGGGGTTGTTTTGCAGAACAGAGGAGATAGAGTTCCAAAACTTTTTTGAACTTTGCTTATGATTCTTTTGGAGGCCAAAATAGTGCAATTGTTTGTCATTGTTGACTTGGTGTTTTGTTTGATTGAAAAGCTGTCTGTATTGTAGGAGGTCAGATGGATTTTTTGTGCTATGCCATTTTTCCATGCTTTGTCCCTATCAACCATGATTTGTTTGGTAGATCTAGAGAGCCAAGGGGCATGATTACCTTTTACTCTTTTTTGTCTTACTGGGGTGATGTTGAGGATGTCCAGAAAAGTATAATTGAAGAACTCTACGGCTTCATGAAGGGGAAGGACTTTTAGTATATTCCAGTTGATTTTTGTTGAGATTTTATTTAGGGTTGTAGGGTTGAAATTGACAAGGGTTCTTATATGTTTGTATTGATGTTGACATGGTGTTGGGGTGTTTCTGCATAGAATATAAACTGGGAGGTGGTCACTGATGCCACAAGGAAGTTAGCCTGCTGCGGAGATTTTGCTTGGGTCAGAGACTAAGATCCAGTTGAGTGTTGAGCTGCCATCTTTATTTTTGTTGGGTCTGTTTATGTCTGTAATTAGTTGAGTAAAGTTAAAAAGATTGATATTTAGTGGTGGTGATGATTTTAGATATCTGACCAGTTTATGTTTACATCACCAAGGGTAATCATTTAGTTTTTTTTTATATTGTTTGATATCCAGGCCAGAAATTCTTCAGGCAGGGGAATATTATTACCTGGAGGGATCTACATAGCTGTGATACATAGATTCTTGGAGGTGTTCATTCTTATGAATGAGATCAGTATCTCAGCTGAAGAAAATTGTGGAATTGGGTTGGAATAAGATACAATGGAGTAGGTACTTGCGTAGAGTATTGTAATGCCTATTCCTCTTTTGTGGAGTCTGTCAGCTCTTAGGCAGGTGTAGCCTGGGGGGAGGAATTCAGTGTCTTTTATGTATGGTTTCAAACACATTTTAGTAGCTGCTATTATGTCTGGTTTATTGAGGCTTATCCAGGCATGGAATTCTGGTATTTTATTTCTTACACTTTGAAGATTGAGGGATGACATATTAAGTGATTTGTATGAGATGGAAGCGTTGAGAGTAGGAGAGGCAGGACCTGGGTTTGGGTGGATGTCTTCACACTGGTATAGGTTAGATTGCATGTAAGGGTAGTTGAGTGGTAGCTGATTTATTTTTGGGTAGAGGTGAGATGTATGTGGTAGTGATTACATTTTTCTAAAGGAAGTTACTTATATATGGTATGTAGTAGTGTGTTTAATGTGAATAGGCTGGGGGATTATGCCAGATTAGCTAGAGTAGGCTAAGGATTGTGTGGAGGTTGTAGAAAGAGTCTATATGTCTAAGTTATGTGCAATGATGTTAAGGGAATGAGGAGGCAAAGACATAGAGCAAAGGGGGAAGAAGAGGGATATGAGAATGGGTGAGAGACATAGTTGATAGAGTGAGGAAGTTATGAGTAAGTTTGCAAAATAGTAGTAGAAAATTTGTAAGAATGTGTAATGGAGTGAGGTTGTGTTTGATTAGGTGTGACTAGATAAGATTCAAGAATGTAGTGATGTATTTGTGAGTGGATGAGGGATAAGCTTGAAAGGTGTTTCTGATTGGGTAATGGCTTTAGATGAGAGGGGTTGTGATAAGTATAAAGGTAATTTATCTGGGGGTGTGTGGGAATGGGGTAGGGTAGAGGAATGGAGTTAGCCCAAGCAAAGCAAGGATGAATGGAGCGAAGGCTCACCCTAGGTCGAACCTGTGGATAACATGTCATTAAGGTTACTGCAGTTGTATTTCTACTTTAGCTTTGTACTATAACAGTAGAACTTCCTTTTAGCAAAGCCAGCAGTTGAAGTGTAATTTAGAAATTTTTGGGAGAACATACTGATAAAGTACAGATTGGGCCATGCTAAAAGAACCCCAAATATGACTGACTATGATAGGAGGTAGAGGGGAGTGTGGTGATCTGCTGCAGCTACTGCTGTTAAGATAAATCAAACAGACTATAGCAGTACAATAGAATTTGCCTGTACATATATCAAAAACTGTTTATGGCCAGTGGGAGGAAACTATGAGGTACCACTTGAGGGTTGATTCTTCTTCCAGCTAAGAGGGCAAGTTACAAAGTGGACAAATTAGACCTAGAAAAGGGAAAACAGTAGTTAAGTATGGTGGTTGAGAAGGTGAGTTAAAAGTGGTTGGGGATATACATGGTAGTGAGAAAAGCAGCATTAGAAGTGAAAAACTGGAAGGATACTGATGAGAGACTTCAGGAAAGGTATAGATAGTGTTAGGAATGACAAAATCCGAACAAGTGCCGTGGAAAGATGGAAAACACCAGTCCACAGATATGATGCCAAAATGTTAATAATAAAAACACCAACACATAAACGCCTCACAAATAACACTGTGGGCTGGATTCACGAAACCTCCATGTAAGAGTTAATATGTCTTACACGGAGGCTGCAGTCTAACGGTATGACGTCAGCATGCCATGCATATTCATGAGGGCATGCTGAATCATATCCTAGGCTAACACGGCCCGTGTAGGAAAGTAGGGGGCGTGTCTGAATGCCGAGTTCTGCAAAGGGACATGCCCCCAGAAGAGTCAGAGTCCTGAAAGTAAACACCCATGAGCGAGTCAGCGGAAATGTCAAGGAACACAACACCACATGCCTCACAGACTATAAACCCAACTGTAATGTAAAACGTAAAAATAGCAGTTTAATTTTTTTTTTTATAATTTCCAAAATGTTTGCCCGTAGTTGCGCTCGTTTGCACGGGTATGCCCTCCGCTCAGCCACAGTTAGCAGACATTGAAAAGCATATAAGATCTAAATATGCAAAGTAAGCCAAGTAGCAAAAGCATAGTGGTAGAGACGTTGGCCAAAGAGGAGGTAGTCACGGTTCGAGCCCCCACAACATCATTTTCCATTTTTATTTAAATAAGCATGTAACAATCCCCTGACATATATATATATATATATATATATATATATATATATATATATATATATATATATATATATATATATAAAACTATAATTTAAGTAAAATGTAATGAAATGGGCCATGTATTTTTGAAGAAATCCGACATAATAAAATATAAAAAAAGGATCAGATTTGCCCATAGCTTAGCAAGGCTTTAGCAAGCTGAATATGGGTGCCCGTAGGTGAGCAGCACTTTAACAAGCTTAATATGAGTGCCCATAGGTGAGCAGCACTTTAACAAGCTTAATATGAGTGCCCGCAGGTGAGCAGCGATTTAACAGGTTTAATATGAGTGCCCGGAGTTGAGCAGCATTTTACCATGCTTAAAATGAGTACCCGTAGTTCAGCAGCACTTCACCCAGCATAATATGAGTGCTCATAGCTAAATAACACGTTACCCAGCATAAGCCATTTGCGCGGAGCTGCGCAGCGCGCCAACCAGCTTACTGGCGGGCAACATTGGGCAAGCTGTATCAAAGCCACCTTTACACAGACACACCTTCTAGCCTGTCTAGACAGTAGTAAAATAAAAAAGCAATGCCCAGGGTCGTACCTGGGATACTGTGCACCATAGTCAAAGTACTGAACCACTAAGCAATGACAGTTTTACTGAGAAATGCAGTATTAGCATATATATAGGAATGAATGGAAATGGAAGCATGACAAAGCAGGTTTTTTAAGCTGATAAATATCCAAAATGGCCAATCACAGATAAGTGCGGGAAAACCGGCATATATAAGCCCCATAGGTGGGAATACACAGCATAACTGATTGTGGTACCCATTTGCAGTCAGGATGGCAGGTGCAGGAGAGGGAAGTCGATTTAGAGCACAAAGGTGGGGTGTTGAGGAGTCAAAATATATGGTTTGGCTCCTAGTCCATGATCATGAAGCACAACTCATGTAGGGCCAGGTTCACTGGGGTGCGTACAAGGCAGAGGCATGGAACCGGTTGGCACATGATCTCACCATTGCACAGGCATTCCGAGGACTGGTGAACAGGTCCGTCACCACCATGCAGACCTGAAGCAATGGAAGGAGGACCAACTGAAACATTGGATCCAGGAGGCCCGCCAAATGCCCAACGCCCCACTACTGAGTAAGTATCCATGTAATTAAGTATGTAAGAAATGCTATCCTAGCCTATAGTATGGATACATATGTTCCAATATTACTTCCTTTATATTACAGCTGCAGGCGTTCGTTCTGTGAATCAGCGAGCCTATGCTGATAGGCTGGTGAGGTTGCGCCACCAGGCAGGTTAGTAATTATTTAGCTGGTATTGTCATAGAATATAAGTGAGACAGATTGTAAAAGAGTTCAGTGTTGTAACCCACTAATAAAGGTCAAATAAGCCTAGAAGAAAGATTCTGCTAGTATTGTAAGATTAGATAAGTGATGCAGCCTGGAAAACAGTGTAATGCAATCCAGTAATAAAGATTAAACAAGTCTCAAATAGAAGTTTCCACCTGTATTGTAATATCAGATAACTGCTGCAGCCAGAAAATGAGTGGTAATCAATCAACAAAGGATAGACAAGTGTCAAATACATCTTTGTAAATTCTGCCATATGAAATAAGTGAGTCAGCTGGAAACGGTTGTCGTAAACCAGTAATAAATGTTAATAAAGCCTAGAATTAAGTACCAGTCTGAAATGTAAATATAAAATAATTGAGAGAGTGTGAGAAAGATAGTTTGAAGCTATCAAGAAAGCTGTAATAAGTCTGGAATAGAGGTATACTGCAGTCACTACATTTATGAAATGAATGAGACAGCCACAACCAAAGAGTGTAATGTGTTAAATAAAATACAGAACATGGACTGTGCCCATCCCACAAATTGGATATGTTGCTGTACCCTTGCATTATGGAAATAGTATGGTTGTATGAAATGCTGAACATCCACAGTTGTCTAGACCCATATAAATCAAATGTAGTAGGATGCTGCACCTAAACACAGCCAGATATGAACATTTATGAATAAAAATGGAATGTATATTAATGTAGCAGTAACATCCCCATCACCAACATTCCTAAGGTTACATACAGGAAACTGTACTAATACATGTAGGGGATATATATCTGCATCTACTAGGAATGTACAGTATATGTATAGGTAGTTTAAGTTGCTAATGTAAAATTTCTCCACCTTACCCTATTTTCACAAATGACGCCATTCCACACCAAACTGGGTATGTGTATTCACAATTAATTCCCATGGACATTTGTCCTGTTGGTTCACACATATCTGCATGTACGTTGATGCATGTGCCCCGTTCACATATCCAAACCTGATGGCCTGTTGCCACCAATCAACCCTGCATGCTGTTGGAATGTGCACTGTTGTTCTAAATATGCATGTGTTAGTTATGCTTGCTGCTCAATGTTCAGAATTCATGGGTGTTTAGAATACTGATGCATGCTGTCACAACTAATTTTGAATGGTGTTGTTTGTTACTAACCCAAAATGCCATAAAATACTGCTAAACATAGGACAACAGTGAAGGTGGGTTCCAGCGGACCCACCTCTCCCACCTCAGCTGGCGAGTGCACCTGGCACCAGTGCCCAGGCCGGGACCTCCTCCTCCGGTGGCCCTGTGCCACCTTCGGGTGGAAGTGCTGCAGGGTATGGGGCTTGTCCCACCTCTGCAAGCGTGGCCGGAGGAGAGCCTCCACTCACCCTCCATAGGGTCCGGTCTGTGGTGCGTAGTGAGATGAGGCATTCTGTGACTGATCCCCTATGCCAGCTTGAGGTGAGGGTGGCGCAACTCACAGGTGTGCCTGCCCGTACTATCCAGCCCCCAGCACAGCCCCAGCCTGGGCTGTGAAGGCGCAGTGGTAACTGCCTATGGGTGGGGATTTCAGTTCCATTGTTGCCATCTGTGGGCTCATGGGCTTGCAATATCCAAACATCCATCCCCGTCATTTGTGTTTACCCCCCCACATGTGTCATACCCCACCCCTGTATGCGTCTTGTTGGTCTTGTCTGTTAACCTCCCCAACCTACCTCCCCAAATATACCTACTTCTTGTACCTCACATTCCACTCTCACCTGAAAAAAAAATAAAAAAAGGGCACTCTGTTCCCACAAAAAAATTACGCCCCATACATAGCTGCCCAATTCGCACACATGTCCACTGGACATGTAAACTGATAATTCTAATTGGCAGTATAACATATTTTGTTGTCCTCACCCTCTCTCAGGGGTGGAAGGTTTCAAATTTCACACCAAATTTCACACATATGCACAGCTGTTGCTGATAAAGAAATGGGCAGCTATGGGCCTTCCCTACATCCTTCCTGCACATTCTGAGCTTATTTTCCTACTGTCTTACCCTCTTTGTGCCCCCTTTTTCACCACTTTCCTATCTGCCCATTTTCTTTTCTTTAAAAGAAATTAGCGCGGGTGTTAGCGGGAGTAAGCACTTTTAAGCAGTGTTCAGCGGGTGTGCGCTTGTGTGCGCTTAGCTAAGTGAGTGTGCGCTTAGCTAAGCGAGTGTGTGCATGTGTAAGCATCGCGCAAACCAGCGCAAACCTGCTTACAACTGCTTAAAAGTGCCTTAGTCACTCTGTATGACAAGGCCTGTAGTCTGTTCATCAGCAAAATAAAATACCCCTGTCAGTCTCGAATCCCGGACCTTGGAAACACTAGTCTGCATCAATTACCACTGAGCCATGGCAGATATACAAGAACTTGGTGCTGAAAGAAATATATCATGAAATACAAGGAGTGAATGTAAAGGGAATATAGGAAGGCCATTACACAAAGCTTGTTCCCTGAATCCTTACTGGCAATTCTTGTGGAATTGCATTACATTAGTGTGATAAGAGAAACAGCCATGCTAGGAGGTAATAATGTTACAGTAGCACCTTACAAACCCCACACAGTATCAGAGCACGATAAACACTGCCATATTTGAATAAGTATGAGGCCAGACTTCCCAACTGTGACTGATTTACAGGGATGTCCCTGATTTGCAAAAAAATGTTACCTGTGCCCCCCTGACTCCCTGGGAAATGTACTAACAGTAGGCAGAAAGGTGGGGTATCCCACGTAATGGTGACTGTCAATAAGTTAAAGTAGACACTACGTGCATGTCAGAAATGGTGTAGTAATACATATGCTCAAAATACCCCACAGTCACAACTGCAGAATATCTGAAATATATCATCGGTGTATCCCACTAATATGTACCTTTCCCTGAGGCTGGTCAAATATATACCTGAGAGTATCTGAGGCCTGCAAGTGTCAGAAATACACAGGCATATTAGCCTGTCTGCTGTTACACACTCTGCAAATAGCTGTAGAATTACTCCCACAAGCACACCCTCATGTAGGAGTACAACACAGAAATATCAAAGGATGTAGCCATCTAACAAACTAAAGACAGTATAGCAGTTTACAAGCACTGCATGTGCCTGATATTCATAATTGTTAGTACAAAATACAAGGCCCTAGTACTGCTCAGCAGCAAAATAAAATACCCTTGTAAGTGTCAAGCCCCAGACCTTGGGCTCACCAGACTGCATGCAGTGCCACCAGGCCACAGCAAACATAAAAGAACTTACTGCTGAAAGAAATATATCATGCATTACAAAGAGTGAATGTGAAGGGAAAATGGTGAAGCCATAGCAACACATTGCAAGAACTACTGTTGTATACCAGTTAATCCACAACTCCCACAGGAAAGTGCATATTCCCATGTAAATAGTGTTAGCATTAGCAGGTGTGAGTTAACATACACACTGAGAAGAGTGAAATGGAAAAAGCAACAGTCAGGTTTCAGTACAACATGCATTTCAGTGGCTACAACACAGCCTTAGATATGACAGAGATACCAACCTTCTGACTGACAAAACAGTGTCCACAGCAAACCAGCATGGTCCCCACATTGTAAAACTGAAAGGCCTGTGCCTACCTAACCTAACATTTTATAGCAGTGTCATGAAATCACAGTGAGAACTGCAATTACCACACAGCAGGCTGCATGCAATTAGTAAATGCTGGCCACCAATTGGTGCAGAGGCCATCACATGCAAGTGCAGATACCTACAAAAGCAGCCTGTACTGCCAGTCCACACATGCAATATTATCATTGCAGCAACTGGAGGGAGAGAGAGAAAGAGACAGCGACAGAGAGAGACAGACAGACAGAGAGACAGACCAAAATAAAAAAAAGAAAAACCAAGCCAGACAGCCATCCAGGCATCCAGCCATCCAGCCACCCAGGCAGCCAGCCAGCCATCCAGGCAGCCATCCAGCCAGCTATTCAGGCATCTAGGCAGCCAGCCATCCAGCCACCCAGGCAGCCAGCTGGCCATCCAGGCAGCCAGTGAGCCAGCCATCCAGGCAGCCAGCCAGATATCCAGGCAGCCATCCAGACAGCCATCCAGCCACCCTGGCAGCCAGCCAGCCATCCAGGCAGCCAGCCATCCAGGCAGCCATCCAGCCAGCTATCCAGACATCCAGGCAGCCAGCCAGCCATCCAGGCAGCCAGCCAGCCATCCAGGCAGCCATCCAGCCAGCTATCCAGGCATCCAGGCAGCCAGCCATCCAGCCACCCAGGAAGCCAGCCAGCCATCCAGGCAGCCAGCGAGCCAGCCATCCAGGCAGCCAGCCAGCTATCCAGGTAGCCATCCAGCCAGCTATCCAGGCATCCAGGCAGCCAGCCATCCAGCCACCCAGGCAGCCAGCCAGCCATCCAGTCAGCCATCCAGTCAGCCATCCAGGCATCCAGGCAGCCAGCCAGCCAGCCATCCAGCCATCCAGGCAGCCAGCCATCCAGCCATCCAGGCAGCCAGCCAGCCATCCAGGCAGCCAGCCAGCTAGCAAGCTAGCAAGCCAGCAATCCAAAAAAAAAAGCTGTCAGAGACAAAGGTAATGTAAGCTACATAATCAAATAATCTACATACTGTGAACCATCCATATGTGTTAGCAGTCTGTATCTATATATATATATATATATATATGAAGATGTGCATAGGGCACGGGACATACTGCAACTGTTAGTGAAGGCTGGACATACATATGTATTTGAAGGTTGCTATGTGCACATATCAATGTAGGTTGTATTGTGTGGCATTGAAAACAGCATGCAGTGCAGGTATATGTCATGTGGTAGTGAACTTCTGTGGGACTTAGCCAGTGAGGCCTGCTACAGCTATATGGTTTGAGGACAGCATAATGCATTATGCACAACAGTGGGCAATATCATTACAGAATGGTATGTCTCACAACTGTTGCAGAAGTGATATTCCCACCATGAAAAGTGGGCAGTCCATGTACCTACATGTGCATGTATATGTACAGCAATGGATGTTAAGAAGTGTGTGTATATATATACATATATATATATATATATGTATATATATATATATATATATATATATACATATACATATATATATATATATATATATATATATATATATATATACATATATCTATATATCGATATATATATATATATAGATATATACATATATTTATATGTATCTATATATCTACATATCTATATATATATATATATATATATATATATATATATATATATATATATATATATATATATACATAGACAGAGAGGTCTGTATAGATACATAGAGATACATGGATAGATAGAGAATATGTATGTACATATAGCTATAATAGACAAATACATATATAGATATAAATTTACATACATACATGTATACAGATAGATATGAATGTCTATAGATATGTATATATATATATATATATATATATATATATATATATATATATAGTTATATATAGCGGTGTGTATATAGATATATATACATATATGTAGATATGTATAAATATTTACATATATATATATATATATATATATATATATATATATATATATATATATATATATAGATAGATATGTATATATTGATATATATATTTATATGTATATATGTATATATATATATATATATATATATATATATATATATATATATAAAGAGAGAGTGAGAGAGGGGGACATGTGGGGCAGATGTACTGCAACAGGTGCCTGGTGACCAAGGTATGGACAGAACACCAGTGTTGATACTGCAGTACCATACTCCATTCCAAAACATGTTACCCACTAACTACCACATAGGTGGTTGCCTGCCTACCACTGGAGGTGTCAGAAGGGAACATGGGACACAGGTGTACAATAACTTCCCCTTTGATATCCACAGTGGCACACTAGTCTTGTAATCCCTGAACATGGTACGTGTCATCACAAAAGGTGTGTCAGCTAGGGAAATGTAAGTCAGTGTACCCCTGTACACCTCACAATGTCCTATGCAGTATGTACCTCCCATGAGAACTACAGCAAGTGGAAAGGCCACCGACATACCTAACAAACACATTCCCTATGCAGACTGACTCACAAAACCACAGCTAGAGTGCCTTGCATACTGCCTACACAGAGGTTACCAGTGCTGGACATACAGAGTTATGTCACACCCATACCAGTTGGCCAACCACCATGGCAACACCTCACAATCCGTCCAGTCTACATGACCTAGGGCCCTAATCCCTGTCACCGCACTAAACAGCACATGCTGGAGGTACAGGTTTCTGTACACAAATATGCCTTACCCTGGACTAAACCACCCAGCATTAACAAACAAGGCTCCTCATTAGTAGATGTCATACATACCCCTGATGAATGTCATGGAGATAGGCAGTATGCCCTGTGAGTCACCTGTGTGTAACCGTTTCATAGTAGCAAGTAAAACCACAGTACATGTGTACCAAAGGGCAGGGTAGCATATGGCTAGGCTGCCCTAGACCCAGGGCCAATAGCATAGTACCTACCTATGACACAATGCACACACACACATGTACTCAGTGCAATACCAGCTATTTGACATTGAATGAGTGTGACACTGACTGTGTGCAAGGTCTGTAAAGGTGTGATAGCTTAGTGTGAATTTGTGTCTGTCATGGTAGTTGATGTCCTTGGTGTGAGGCCAGAGAAAGATGTGTCAGTTATTGGGATGCAAACATAGTAGATTGGCATATGTTGTGCCGTAGTTCCCTGTGTACGACTGCGGTGTCCCATCATAGGCAGAAGCAATACATGAATGCTTAGTAAGTGGTACTGCTGTTGAATCCAGCTCACATATGAACTGTTGTACTACCTGATGTTGTAGGCCTAAACACTACAGTATGGTGTATGTTCACATTCTGTGGTAACACTGTTTGGTGTGTTACCTGTAGTCTGCACAGATTACATACCTCATGCATAGGTATCTATAAGTAGGGGCACACGGTACTATAAGGTACACAGTTAATGCTCATCTGTGTCGTCATACATTTGTGTGTTGTATGTATGTGTAATGTGTGTGTAATGACGCCTGTACCATGGCTGCAATCACATGTGTGTTACAGGATATGTGTGTGTACCTGGCAGCATGTATACTCTGTGACAGCAGTATGCTGGCTTTAGTAACAACTGTGCAGGTATGTCAGGTAGGGGTATGGCATCAAAGACTATGGTGGATTACCATTGAAACTGTACATGTGTATTGCATTCATTGCATGGGACAACAATATTCTTCATCCATTAGCTTGATACATACCCCAGTGTGAGGTTGTGCATTGTATCCCAAACAGTGTGCCGAGTGCTGGTGTATACTAGTTTGTTGTATGGAGTGTGGCAGGCACTGTCAGACAGTTCTGGGCTGAGCACTGATATGTGGTATCAAACATGTGTATCCCCTGATAGACAGACAGATGCTATATATGGCAGTGAAGTGATATCAGTACATTTGAATATTAAGTGTGCCACATGACTTGCTCACATATTTTTCTTTTCCTTCCTTCCAGGGTGATGGTACATCAGAGAAACCCACCGTATACAGCAGCAGAGGATCAGGAGATCCACCAGAGCCTGATGCATAATTACTCTCTGCTGTTTTCCAGGACCAGCCAGAACCAGCATGAGAGGGCTGCACTGTGGCAAGAACTTGTCTGTCGGGTAAATGACATAGGCATGCATAACCGGACATATGAGCAGGTACACCATCACTGCAGTGATTTAATTAGACATGTCCGGCAGCGTGTGTCTGACAACAGCTTGCCACAGGTGGTGGGGTACCTATCCACCCCCCTCACCAGTGTGGAGGAGCACCTCCTAAGTGTTGTGGCTCCAGGCCAACAACAAGAACATCCACAAACATGTGACATCATGGAGGCCGGAGCCACCCAGCATGTTGAAATGGAGTGTGCAGGTAACATCCCATATCTGTAGTTGACTGTTCTCTGTACTGGTAGTCTATGCGTGTGTGAGATGTGTACTGTTTGTGTAGCTGTTAACCTGCCCAATCTTCTGCAAGATTGAAATTCTGAGCATAATCTGTACACCTGTGAAAGCCACCTGTTGTACTACTGTACTTTATCATACTCACAGTATCAAAGGCACAGTTGTGGCCACCAGCAATCACTCTCATATGTTTGCAGGTCCCTCTGGAGTGACAGCAAGGCAGCCAATTCATGCTGGTGAGTGTGTAATAACAATACTATTGCTAATGAATATAAAATGCTTCGAAATAAAGCAAAGAAACTCACCACCTCTGATCGAAGAAACTATTTTTCCTCACTCCAAAACCAAAATAAAAATAACCCTCAGAAATTCTGGAAAGGGATCTCCAGTCTCCTTCATCCTAATACACCAGATACTCCCACCCCTGACTCAAATGCCTCTGAACTAGATCTGGCCACCCAATTTAACTCATTTTTTATTGATTCAATTGCAAAACTCACCTCTTCATTCTCCAGCCCCACTATGCCCTCTAACACCCCCCTACCCCTTCCACCTCAAACCCTATCCTTCATCACTTCTACTTCCCGTTCCCCATCTTCTAACTCCTCTACCACTTGCACTACCAAACGTGTACTCCAAACACCTCTACCCTCAACTCTCCCTCCCCAACTCCACTTTCCTCTCATTCAATGCCATGTCTACATCCTCTATAGAGAAACTGCTTCTAAAATTGAAACCATGTACCAACGCGGCTGACAATATACCTTCCTACTTTCTTAGTGTAGCTGCTGAAACACTTGCATATCCCATCAGCATCCTAATTAACCGCTCCCTAAAAGAATGCACAGTTCCCCAAATATGGAAACAAGCATATATTATTCCTCTCCACAAAGGGGGCAACAATAACAACATCAACAACTTTCGTCCCATAGCCATCCTGTCCCCCATTTCGAAAATCCTAGAAAAATGTGTCCATCTTCAACTCCTCCCTCATCTCCTAGAAAATCACCTTATAACTCCTACACAGCACGGCTTTAGACCTAATCACAGCACAATGACAGCCCTCCTCTCCTTCCTTGAAACAGTAAACAGAGCTTGTGATTCTGGCCTAATTGTCTCTACCTTATTACTAGACCTCTCCAAAGCCTTTGATACCATCTCACATAGCCTGCTCATAACTAAACTCTCAGAACTTAACCTCTCTTCCTCTTCCTTGCAATGGTTCTCTAGTTACCTATCCAACGGAAGCAAGCAGTAAGATGGAAAAACTACCTCCTCATTCCTTAGTACCCCACAGGTGTTCCACAAGGCTCCATTCTAGGTCCTGTTCTCTTCAACATATTTATAAATGACTTCCATAAATCAATCCCATTCTCTAACATCATCCAATATGATGATGATTCAACTATCATCTGCTCAGCCACCTCTATCTCTACACTTCAAAAACTAACTCAAGATGCCTTTTCTACAACAGAGCAATGGATGTTACAAAACCACCTAGCTCTTAACGCCTCCAAGACCAAGCTAATGATTTTTACTCCTTCTAAAGCTACTCATCTCAATCTGAACACTTTTTCTATCACTAGCCAAAATAACTCTCCTCTAGAATTGGTGACAGAGACCAAGCTACTTGGGGTACAAATAGACAACCAACTTAAATTTACCTCTCATCTACAAAAAAACATCAAAAAAACCCACCAAAAACTTGGTATGCTTTATAGACAAAAGCGCCTTACCTCTGCTACTAAAATAACACTCGCTTCATCCTTCCTTATCCCTCCCTTCTCTATGGTGCCCTCCTAACTAATCTGCAATCCTCCCTCAAAAAACAACTTTCCTCTTGTTACAACAAAATTGCAAAATTTGCCACCAGCCACAAGTCTTCCACCCACCACTGTTTCTCCCTCCAGATACTAAAATGGCTAGAACTTCCCAATCAACTCACTTATACTCAGCTAACTCTAGCCCACAAACTTATTCTCAACCCCTCCCTCTGTCCTTCCCTTTCTTCCACATTTGACATGCACCTTCCCAATAGAGTATTGAGATCAAACAATCAAAACCTACTCAAGGTCCATAAACCTACATATCCCCCAGGCAAAAACCTTCTATCCTTCAACCTAGCTTGCATCTGGAACTCCCTTCCTTCACTCATCCGCACCACCTCTAATCACTCAGCTTTCAAAAAATCTCTCTATACACACCTAGCATCTCAGTGGGAATGCTCCTGCTCCCACCCTACATAACCTACTCTTCTCCTTCTCTCATCTGCCATTGCTCTGCCTCATCTTATTCTACCCAGATTCTACAGAAGTTATTAGATAAGCCCCTAGGTTCTCTTCTTCCTCCACTTCATCTTGTCACTGAACCTCCTCTTCCTTTCCAGTAACTAATTTTTCCAAACTACTCTGTATTAATTGGATATTTCTGAGCTAATAAATATAATTATTATGTACTTTCTGCACATTGTATTTAGCTGTTACATTTTTTGCTTTCTTTCTTTTTACCTATTGTTAAACTTGAAATGTTTGTGTGAATATATGTTTGTAAGAATGTTAAATGTATTTTTGGAGCTTTTCTCCCCAGGACTCCATTGAAAACGGGTTCCTTGTGGCCCAATGGACTATCCTGGTAAACCAACTGCAATAAATAAATAAAATAAATAAATAAAATGATGTGTGCATGTCATATGGAGGTGTAGTGTGTGCACATGTAACACACCTACACATAATGCATGCTGTGCATGTTTGCTGTGAGACTATGCATATCCCATTATTCTCAGTAGCTGCCACACTCACATGCAATACACAGAGCATAACACACATGTGTGGCAACACAGTACTGGACATTGTATAGGCACACCAGATACACATGTACACAACACACACATGTTTGGCATACACACTACACCTTAGCCTGCTACACATTTGCAATTATGACATCTGCTGTATGGCCAGCCTTCAGCATCCCACTTATCTACGCAGCACACATAATATATCTCAGGGGTAGAGGCCTATCATGTCTTTGTGCAACAGTCTGGAACAAATATTACATTCATGTTAGGCAATGCTCACTATTGGCCACCTTACACACCCATGTAACAAGTGGCTGTGTAATTGTGGATGTAGTCATGTTACTGCACTTCAGGTACAGCATGCTAGCTGCCTGTCTGGCACACATTATTATTGTTGACTGACCACAAGAAGCATGTTGATCATGACTCACGTTACTACACCACATCCAATTCCACTGACCACAAAAGTACACATAGCTGTTATTGTGTAGCACCGTCATGTGTTTTGTGTGTGTGTGTGTGTGTGTGTGTGTGTGTGTGTGTGTGTGTGTGTGTGTGTGTGTGTGTGTGCAAATCTATGCACCCACAGCTTGTAACACTTGCACAACATTGTTATGTCCTTGTACACATTGTGTCCCAGGGTGGAGACAATCACTGAACAACTACACACAAGCATCAAGTACATGTATACTGTTATTAACAAGGGCTGTCTACACTTGCACTGCATGTTCCTGTGCAACACAACCTGCATGCTGACATGTGTGCAATGATGTTTTTCCTTGTGAAACAGTCACCCACCCTAAAACAGTATTGTGTATGTGTTGGATTGCAGGTGTGTCTGTGTTTGTATCTGCTGTACTGAGGATTGTGCCTGTGTGCTTGTGTGCCTGTGTGCATGTGTGCATGTGCACCTGTGTGCATGTGTGCATGTGTGCATGTGCGCCTGTGTGCATGTGTGCATGTGTGCCTGTGTGCATGTGCGCCTGTGTACATGTGTGCAGGTGCACCTGTGTGCATGTGCACCTGTGTGCATGTATGCATGTGTGCATATGCGCCTGTGTGCATGTGTGCATGTGTGCCTGTGTGCTAATATCATGTACACATTTGTAAACTGTGTTTCCTATCTTCCTCTCACAGGTTCTGATGTTGCTCTGGTGGAGTACAGCAGGGAACCTGAAGCCACTGCTGGGGATAGTGCTAATGATGATACATGTGTAATGGCACAGGGAGGTGTGACAGGGTCTGTCGTTGGTCATCCAATTGACAGTACACAGCAGTCAACCCCATCAATGCGTACAGTCATCCTGCCAATACATCCATTGTCACCAATGTCCTTAGCTGAGGGACAGCATACAGTGGGCATTGACCAGGGTAGTGTGGTATCATTGGCACATGCATCCCCTCACAGCAGCCATGGCCAGATTCCTGACATGATACCACACAGGCAGATGTCCAAGGGTTCTCATGGGAGCATCCGTGGTCGTACTGCCCCTGTCAGACGTGCCCACAGAGGTCTATCAACCTCAGCTATGTTCCGGGCTGTAATGCAGGCACATGCACGTATGGAATGGTACACCAGACAGGGTCTGAGGGAGCTTAGAGCACATCGCACCGCTATGAATGACACTATGCGTGATGTTGCGTCTGCCATCCGTAACATCAGCGAGGTCATTGATAGACGTTGGGGGGGCACATTAGATCTGTTCCACAACTACATGTCCAGGAGCCAGGACAGTGCAGGATGGTTGAGGCGTCGATGTGGATGTCTGCCAGCAACATTATCAGCAGCCAGTCATCGCGGACAACAACAAACCCGCAGCCGCTCCCATAGTGCCAGTACGAGACCCAGCAATGCTGGGTCTGTGCTGTCATTACACTGTCCTAGAAGACAACGTGCATGTGGCTCTGGACAGTCCCAGCAGGGACATATGTCCAGTCAACAACCCACTGCTTCTGATGACAGTACCCAGTCTGGATTAGTACCTGATACTGTCCGTAGCACCCCTGCCAGGCACAGGTACCGTGTCCGTGGCCAGAGACAGTGACCTGTATGACCTGGCAGGTACAGTCTGTGGCTGTCCACAAACACCCGTTATGGCAGCCACATGGTGGAACTATGTGCATGCATACACACACACACATAATGCTAACACCTAGGGCTAACACATACACACACACATTGCAGCAATGTTGCCCCATCTTGTACTGTTGTCCCTCACTAACACACACACATACATGTCGATTGGATGTGTCAATGGCAGACTCTGGCAAACCAAGTACACACCCTGTGCATATGATGAAACTGTGCCACCTCCTGCCATCTGTAACATTGATGCTGGAACAGGATAGCATGGTACTGATGCACAGGGTGACTACATAGCACTGTAGTAATATTATCATGTTGTTAACAGAACAGTGTAATGATATTGTTGTGGTAGATTCGAGCATGCATGATGCATTAACTATGTTTGTCATTGCAGTTTTGTATACACCAGTGTTAATTCCCAAAGTGTACTGTCTGCACATGTGCCACATGGCTGTTGTGTGTACCTGTGCCTGCATGTGTTGGGGTGTGGACAGTACATGTGTGATGTTTGCATCACCAATTTGCAGGTGTACATTTGTGAACATGGTCAGCATGGAACATGACATGGTTTGACAGTATGCTGTGGGTGATACGGTTTCCACATGTCAATGGTCTGCATTCTGGTAGTATACACAGCTTACATAGCCTGACATTCAGTGGTCATTACATGGTGTCTCCTCAACTGATACACAGACGTAGGAACCTGGTGTCAGTGATATCCCTGCAGTACTACACTATACCAGTAGCCATTGTTACTGAGCCCCACACATCCCTGGGAACAATACCCTTTGGCATATAGCAGTCTCATGTACATGCCAACACACTATGGATATGTCCATCCATGACTGCAAATGCATACAGTGGCCTACAATGCATTCTACACATGACACACCTAACCACCACAAGGGTATCATACGGACAGATACCTGTTGTCCAACCCATGGTATATTGCTGTAATGCTACTGTGACATTGTCATTGGCATGTAGTTAACATAGTATTCCAACAGTAATATGTAGGTGGTAGCACCCATCATGTAGAATGGGTAATGGTGTGTACATGTGGACAGGTGTTATCTTGTCTATCCTGTGATATTCACATTTCCAAAGGTATTCTGCAGTCCCTCTGTGTATCACCTAAGCAAGAAGGTGTCTGCATGCATATCGGCAACAGTTGCCATACACCTACAATGGATGGCCATCACTCACAGACTTTGCTGTGTTTTAACATGTCTGACATATATTGCAGACATGAACCGTCACCCACATTAATCTATCAAAGCTTTCATGGGTGTGTGTCACATAGTTGACCTAGGACACAGATCACTGCAGTAGCTTGCATTGTCACCAACATACATGTATGGCCTAAGGTCTGGTAAGCTGTGGCACATGGCAGCAAAGGTAACAACTGTATTTATATGGGGCAGGCTTCACACATAGGAACTATTATAGGTCACAGGTACATATCTGTATGTGGCAAACACATACCTGATGTGTGCATGGCAATTACTGTTATACAATAATGAAAGCAAAACACACAAAACATTCACAAACTGTGTGACAAATCCACACATGGCATTTGTAGGATTCAAACTCCTACCTCATTATGTTATGATATTTGAGAAAGATGCATTAGGACAGCACGCTATTCGCATTACTAGATGATTTTTCTTTTCCTGCTATATTTATAGGGTGGTGATATCATCAGTGTTTCCAAAGAAGAATGTACATCTTTTAGTGTGTTATCCCAGTCTTCAAAATGGCCATTCCTTTCACAAAGAATTGCAAACATACACACACAGCATTTGAAGGATTCAAACCTCTACCTAACTATGTTATAATACTTGAGACAGATGCATTAGCACAGCGCACTATTTGATGATTTCCTTTCTCCTGCTGTATTTATAGGGTGCTGACATCAGTATTTCCAAAGAAGAATGCACATCTTTTAGTGTGTTATCCCAGTCTTCAAAATGGCCATTCCTTTCACAAAGAATTGCAAACATACACACACAGCGTTTGAAGGATTCAAACCTCTACCTAACTATGTTATAATACTCGAGACAGATGCATTAGCACAGCGCACTATTCGATGATTTCTTTTCTCCTGCTGTATTTATAGGGTGCTGACATCAGTATTTCCAAAGAAGAATGCACATCTTTTAGTGTGTTATCCCAGTCTTCAAAATGGCCATTCTTTTCACAAAGAATTGCAGACATACACCCCTGCCCCCCCCCCCTCACACACAGCGTTTGCAGGATTCAAACCTCTACCTAACTATGTTATAATACTTGAGACAGATGCATTAGAACAGTGCACTATTCGCATTATTGGATGATTTCCCTTCTCCTGCTGTATTTATAAGGTGCTAACATCATCAGTCATTCCAAAGAAGAATGTACATCTTTAACAATCCCTCAGTATGGGGGATATCTGTGCATTCACAGAAACCCTAGTTCAGGGTCACATATGCACACTGGCACTGCCAAGTTATGTTCTATACCATGCTTCGTGACCACAGGACTTGTGACACAGAACACAAGTAGGGGGGTGTATCCATATACATCACAGATACACACACCTCTGGGTTGGTCCCACTGCACTAAGCATGACAGGCCATACATATACACCTACCATTGTGCAAAACTGCCTTTTGGTTTAGTGTGTAGTTCAGACCACACACCCATACCCAGAAACCACACTTGGCTTTCCTGGGAACAGCGTCGGATATGAAGATCTTCACACACACCACTATAGTGGTTGACTTCAGGTACACAAATATTGACTGGGGATACTACTCAAGCCCTCAACATCACCCTACAGCCACTACAATTTGTGAATCCATGTGCTGTGGCACAACCAGTCACCACACCCATTGGGGGAATACATATTGGACCTGATCATCACCAACATGGGGACTCTATGTTCCACACCAGAGGTAGAACTGTCATTGTTAAGATCAGACCATGATCAACTTTCCCTGGACATGCATATCCAGTCCCCACACCCAGCCAAGGAAATCACTGTAAAGAATTTCTCAAAAGCAGACTTTGCACTTGTGAAGACTGGGGTGGAATACTTCAGAGGCCCCATGCTGGAGGTTAATACAGACCAATCTGCAGAATTCTTTACAAACACATTGTATGAGCAGCTGCAGGTATGCATTGATCATGCTATCCCACATAAAACCATGACTCCTCCAAAACAGGAGACCTGTCTGGTTGACCCCAGCCATATATAAGCTGTACAACAGAAGGAGGAAGCTACTACATAACAGAGCAATATCCCACAGACCCAGATAGATCATAACCTCTCCTTTGCTAATCACATTGACAGAGTCATTGCTAAGAACTTTGTATAGCCCTCCTTCTCACATGGGTGTTTGCATGTAGATCATGTGAGGTCATTGTGGCCCTCTACTACTCACTCATCAGGACCATGTTTGACTACAATGCCCCTTTTGGGGTGTACCTTACCCCACACCTGTGGCAGCTACAGTGAACACAACAGTACCTCCCCAAGAGAATCATGGGCTATACACAGATGTCCTATGCAGCTCAGCTAAAGGATCTCCAGCTCTACTCAGTTGCTTAATGCCTACTCAGAGGTAATCTATGCCTGACGTACACAGCCATTTCAAACCCAGAAGTAATGGACATGCTCCACCTCATAACATCCAAGACCCTTACAGCTACACACTCCAGGGACATAAACCTCAGCACAAACATAAATAGTACATGCTGCAGGGACAGATTCATTACTCACAGGCTCCCCTCACTCTGGAATTGAATCCCAATTAAAGTTAGACATAGCCCCTCACCAACCCTCTTCCAGCAAAATACAGCTGCATGGATGGGAAATTGCAAATTCACCCCTGGGATCTCCACTGTGTCCCTGCTTGACAGAGGCACAGCAAAGTAGCCTTAAAGGGTGCCTTCTGTGACCTACTTTACAGAGGCACAGTAGGCTACTCTACTGGGGAGGCAGACACCAAATACACTCTGCCTAGGCTTATGAATTCCCCAGGGTAGACAGCCTAGTATTTACCTCTGCACCTATGTTTATGTTTGGGATGCACAATATTTGTTGCTGCTACTGTTTGCAGGTCTTTATTGCTGTAGCTTTCACAGTTTCTGTGAACAACGTGTGTATCTGCGTAACATGTTTGATCATGACAGGGTTCTGGTATATTAATATATGTGTCTGTTGTCATTTAACTGTGTGCACAGGGTGGATTGCTGGATCGTGGGAGGTTCCTGGCTTAACACATACAACTGCCAGATATGTGTGACTGACTGCTATACTCAGACATGGCCTAAGTGTGTGAGCATGCCCAGTTCAGGCTTTCCATGGTTTGTTGCCTGACATGTGTCTCATTTATCCAAGTGTGTGAGCACGCCCAGTGTGACCTTTCCATATGTTGTGATCTGAAGTCCAATACATTTGTGGTTGCGTGTGAACATGACCAATATTGACATTAATACTGTGTGTGTTGGAAGTCATGTTGTGCTCTTACTGCCAGACTCCTTTGTGTCATAACTCAACAGGGACTATGCTGTGCTTGCAGGGTTTCCATGGGATAGTTTGCAAAGACTTGACAACATTCTCTCATACTGACTAAACTCTGCAATAATGTCACGGGGTAGTGGTTCAGTACTTTCACTAGGGTGCACAGTATCATGAGTTTGAGTCCCATCACTGCTGTAAATGCTCATACTGAGCAGACCAGACTAGTTAAGGGCCAGTTGGGCAACTATGAGCATGTTGCATTTTGTTCAGCTATGGCCTACTTAAACCAGGCTTGTCCGACATTGCTGTGTATTCACCAACTTGGGTGGACATTGGCAAACATTACTCCACAGTGACCACAGTTGTATTACTTGGTGTGTGTGATTCTGTTCATAGGTTCATACTAGGCTATCTGCCCTAGGGCATTTATAATCCTAGCCAGAGTGTGTTTGGCTTTCAACACACATTGTAAGTGGAGTTTGCCGTTACATTTTTCATGGTTAGTATACTGTGCCTCTGGCTAACAGTGACATAGAAGTGATACCCAGGGTAAACCTACAATCTCCCATCCACTCATCAGGATTCCTCTTGAAGAGAGTCAATGAGGGACTCTGGCTAACTTGGAGTGGGAGTTTACTCAAGAGTGGGGGGAGCCTCTGGGTTTTGGATCTGTCACTCCGGCATGTACTATTTATTTCAGTCCTGAGGTTCAGGTCTCTTGAGCACATAGCTTGATGGGATTCTGATTTTCCAAGGTGCAGCATGTCCATTGATTCCAGGTTGGACATGGCTTTATACATCTGGCACAGATCGCCTCTGGGCAGGTAGTATGCCACTGAGTGGAGCTGCAGTTTCTTTAAACGGGCTGTGACTGGCATGTGTTTGAGCCCTTTGATCCTCCTGGTGAGGTACTTTTGTGGTCTTTCCAGCTGCTGCAGGTGTCTGAAAAGGTACATCCCACAAGGGGCATTGTACTCAATTATGGGCCTGATGAGGGATGAGTTAAGAGGCACAATGACCTCCACTGATGTAGATGTCATTACCTTCATGATTAGGTGGGCTATATGAAATGTTTCTCTGAACACTTTGGCCACATGGTTGTCGAATGTGAGATTGCTATCGACTTGGGTCCCCAGGTCCCTTATCACTTCATCCATACTTAATGGGTTACCACATATGTAGTAATTTGTGGGCACTTAGTTTTTGACAAAGGGGAGGACTATACACTGTTTTGTGTTTAGCTTGAGAACATGGCACTGGCACCAGTCGTCTGTTTCTATGAGGCCCTTTTGTAGGATGCTTGTGTCAGCTGGAGGGTCAATTATGGCGTCCAGTTTGCAGTCATCTACAAACTTGTTCACCAACAGTCCTTCTGTGTTGGCCTGTACCTCTGAGAAATATTTACCAAACAAGGGAGGTCCCAGGACTGAGCCTTGTGGAATGCCACTTGTAGCTGGTTTGTGGTCTGACATGGCTCCAGCATTTCAGAACATGTGGGTTCTGTCCTTGAGCCAGTTTGCAACCCATCTAGTGACATAGGGGTTTCTATTGAAACTGGTGATCTTATCTATGATGACCAAGTGGGATACTGTAGGGAAGGCTTTTGCAAGGTCCAGGTAGGCTGTGTGGACAACCATCCCCCCGTCATTGGTCTTGGTGACTGTTTCAAATGACTCAACCAGGTTTAAGAGGCAGGATCTGCCCTTAACAAAGGCAAAATGGGTAGGATCCAGTGTCTGTGTGTCCTCAATATGTTTATTTCTGAGGTCAATGATGATCCTTTCCATAGCTTTGCAGACCAACCTAGTCAGGCTTCTAGGGCGATCATTTGCAGTATCCATTGAGGCACCACCTTTGTGGAGAGGGTCCACTGTTGCTGTACACTGCTCTTTGGGTACATATCATGTGTTAAGGCTGACATTGAACAGTGGTTTTATGTGTGTGTTCAATTCTTCTTGGGGTTCATGTTGGACATAGCCCAGGACACTGTCTGGTCCCATTGATGCTGTGTGTTTTGCTTTGGAGAGGCTGGCTGTTACCTGAGCATCTGTGATGTCAGGGGGCCAGCACTCTGCTGGGATAGATATTTGCCCTTTTGGTGGGGAGGGGGGGAGAAGTTTGCACTGAACCTGTCAGCTTGGATGTTGGCAATGTCTGTGGGTTTGTTGTATTGTTTGTCATTTTGGACTAATTCTGAACATACCTGGGGATTCCCACACAGGTTCCGACAATAACTATAGAATGCCTTGTGATTATCCTTGGTGTCCTGTACGATTTTTATCTCACAGATGGCCTTATACAATTTTATGTGTGGACGTTGTTTTTCAATAATACTGGTCAGAGATGGCTTCCCTTTTTGTGATTTGGATCTATCATATAGTAGCTTCCTCCTTGTATTGTATGGTTTGTTTATGGCTGGGGTTCACCAAACAGGATGCCTGCCTTTGGAGGATTGGGTCTTGGTTTTATTTGGGATTGCATGATCCATGCATTCCTGATGGTGTTCATAGAATGCGTTTATAGAGGGTTATGAGGTCTGGGCCATATTTTCCACAGACACAGGGGCTGTGAAGGATCCCACCTCAGTTTTGAGGTGTGTGACATATGCTTTAGTGAACATTTTTCACTGTGGTTTTCTGGGCATGGGCTGGGGTGGGGATGTGAATATCCAGTGAGATTGCTATCTGGTGTGATCGTACCAGTGAGGGATACACTTCTGGTCTTGGGCATAAAGTCCCCATGTTGGTGATGATCAGGTCCAGTATGTTTTCCCCTCTTGTGGGAGTGGTAGCAAGTTGTTCCATAGCATTTTGGTTTATAAATTCTGGGAACCTTTGGCCTAGGGTGTTGGAGCTAGGGTAATGCTCCCAGTGTATGTTTGGGTAGTTGAAGCTGCCCAATATAATGGTGTTTGGGGAGATCTTTATATTTTCATGTGTTCTCCAGTCGGCCAAGTGTGGTTCCTGGGTTTAGGAGGGTGGTCTGCAGCAGGCTATGGACTGGAAGGCGGTTTTACCCTTTTGCAGCTGTAAAGCATGGTATGAGGTGTACCTGTGAATGCTAGGGTGCTCTTGGGAGCCTTGAACCAGGTTTGAGTGTTTGGAGTGCGTGCATCTTGCAGTTTAGACTTCTGGCATTGAGTAGCATTACTTATACTTTCTTATCCCTTGTGATACCTATGGAGGTGGGTTTGTGTTTTGAGCCTTACCTAGAAAAGGCACTATAGGGGTGACAAGAGCCTTTGGCAATATCCAATAGGCCACAGGTGATAGGTGAAATCCATCCCTAGCAAAGCATCATGTCTTGTCGAGCATCTCATCCCAGGCTGACAGGCATTGAATCCCCTTTCACTGACACCAATACTTAAGCCAATTGTTGTAATTGATCATCTTGTTTTCATATTGTGGCCTCATGTTTGGTGAGGGTAGGATGCTACTAAAGGTCATCAAGTTTGCATACACAACATGGTGGTAAATGCTGTTTAGCACTACCTTACATTGCTTAACACATGGCAATCATGCCTCAGGTGTTGCTGCAGGGCTGCCTATGTCGGATGCGCATACTGCACTCCCTATACATGTTTGGCAACAGGTAGTGTCAAGTTAGGCATCCCTTTTACTATATGTGCGAGTCAGAGAGAGGTATCATTTCCAGTGTTCCTACTGAGCCAGTGTATGTGCTATGTGTTGCCTCTTTGCCAAGGCCAAGGCATACTGGGCATGCCTCCGTCTGCCTACTGGGGCAGGCTCAGGTTGTTCCTCCTCCGAGTCACGCCCTGCCTGTGACGGCCTTGGCACTGGTGGGGGGCTATTTGGCCCAGGCCTATGCTGGTCCTGTTGCAGCTGTTTTCACAGGATCATATTATGTAGCATAGCACATACCATGACAATTTGGGAACATGTAGTTAGTGAGTATTGCAAGGCTCCACCAGATGTGTCCAGGCACCGGAACCGTGACTTGAGCAACCCAAACACATGCTCGATTACATTTCGTGTTTGTGTGTGTGCCTCATTATGGTGTTCTTGTTCAGGTGTGTGTGCATTTCTGATGGGTGTCATCAGCCACGGCTCCAGTGCATAGCCAGCATCCCCCACTAAGTGACCATGTGGGATGTCCCCACTGGCAAATGTCTGGTACAGCTGCGTCAGATGCCAGATATGGGAATCATGGTAGCTTCCAGGGCAGCCAGCACACACATGCATTATTATACTCAACCTGGCAGTTGATGGAGGGGAAGTCCTTGTGGTTAATGTAGGCCCTACCCACTCACCGGCTGGTGCTTTGATGTGTATATGCGTGCAGTCTATTGCACCCACTACCTCAGGGTATTCTGCTATTTGCTGGAAGAGATGCATATTGCTGGCCAATACCTCACGGGAATTGAGGAAATATACATGATCACCGACATGTGCTGACATGGCATCCAGGAACTGGTGCAGTACCCTGGATGCTGATGCCTTTGATGTCCCCATCATATCACCAGTTGGTCTCTGAAAGGTACCTGTTGCTAGTATTCTTAGGCCAACACATATCTTGGTTTCCACTGGGATGGGTTCACCTCTGTTGGTTCTGTGTATGAGGCGTGGCCTGCACAGCTCCACAATTTGCTGCAGGAGGTCTCTGTCCACTCTATAGCGCTCCACTATCTCCAGCTCATGTAACCCCTGGTAGGTGACCCTGGGCCTGTACACTTTTCTCCATCTCCTCACTGTGGGTTGTCCGGCAGCATTTGCATTGTCACCACCCTCAGCATGTTGCATATGTCATCTTATAACAGCAATAGCAGCCCCTAGCATTTTTTGTCTGAGTGAAGCTTTTTCAGTTTTCACTTCTAGTAGCATACTCCAGTGTTTCAGTGTGTCTTGTGAGAAACAAACTGCACTGTTGTTTGCAGAGTTTTAAGTGCTGTGCTGGGCTAGGATAGTGCTCTGCCTGTGTTATTGCCTAATTTGGATTATTTTCACCTGCTAGCTCTACTAGTATCACCTGGTAGCTTCCTGCTATTTGTTGTGCTTCCTTTTTCCTTTCTGTTTCCTCAGGGAGAGCGACGCCCATACAAGTGCAAACACGCTCACAGCAGCTCACACACGCGCATACATGCTTAGACGGACTAAAACATGATTATTCGGGCTAAAACGCGTGCATACCAGCGCAAACAAGTTTACAGGTCTTCCAACAGCCTTATACATGCTTACTCCGGCTTAGACGCGTGCACTCACGCTTCCACGCACACTCTGTCTTACTCAAGTTTACAGGCACGCACACGCACGCATACCCGCCCTGCAAGAAACTTTGGCATTATCCGCAGTATACACCTTACATTTCTTGGCTTTCCCTGGCCTACCTGTTGACACACCTCTTTCCATGATGTCTAAATGACACCTAACAGATGCCACTGTCCTCCAATGAGCTGCACTACTTTCATACATACCCCCCTTGTGATGTCACCTATCTCCTACTCTGTTCCTCCCCATATCCTACTCCTACATTCCACTGACTGTGCTCATTTGCTATGTAAAAGTGTGATTCACTATCCTAACACTCATTTACATAGGATTGCCTACTAATGCTTGGTTACATGTCTTAGACTGGGCTTCTCCCCTTAGCAACCCCTACTCGGTGGCCATGTTGTCTTCAGCCTGCTATTCCCTTACATTGATATTTGACAATTTTCATAAATTCCATGTTTGTGGCTTTTATTGCCTTATTTTATGATTTTTATAGTGCACCCCGTTTGTGCGGCGCTGCGCTACGCTTAAACATCGGAAATCGCTGAAAAAAAATTATTTTTATTTTAATTTTGCATCAGGGAATCTTTCCAATGGCCATATATTTGGCCATTGGCTTGCTTCCTCAACCATATGCAACCTTTATTTGGAGCTGACAAGGCTCCATTGTGCTATTTGCAGAACGGTACTCAGTTGTCAACTGAGTACATTTCTGCAGCTAACACGTCTCCTACTCGGACAGGTTTCTGCTTCCTGGATTGCAAATTTACCTCATTTGCATGCCTTTCAGCTGCAAGTGAGGTAATTTGCATATCACAGCCCTCTCCATGTAGGAGACATGTTAGGAGCTCTCTTACATGCCCCTACAGGCTGTTCTTGGATCGCTCATCGGACATGATGGTTGCATGGAGTCTTACTCTACTCGTAGACTCCATGCAAGCCATCGTGAATCCGGCCCTGCATTTTCATCCTTAGTGTACAGACTTCATCAGAGCAGACAAAACACATTGACCCAACTTTTATACCCCATCTCATTATTCAATTAAAGCAGTAAAATTAGGAATGTAATAAGTTAAAATAAAACACGTTAAAATTCTGTTAAAAAGGCATTTAAAAACTTTAATAAAAAACATACTGACAAAATACATCCGAAATATGCATCTGCAAAAACACACATTTCTCTAGTTAAACCAATATTTAAACAGTTATAAAAGTGTTTTTGCATGAAACCTAAAACGCATGGTTAAAAAAATATATATTAATATGTGCATGTTTTAAAAGTTGGTGAAATGTTAGCAAAGAGCTCCCTCTTATGAGCTTAGCATGCCATTACATCCATTATATAGCCTTAGCAATGAAATTTTCAGAACACTTTAATGCTTGCCCCATAAGGGAGTTACATCCATTTTCTACCCTTAGGAAATAAATTTTCAGAAGACTTTAATGCTTACCCCATAAGGGAATTCTCATTTATCCAAATGCCTCATAATATTGTTATTTCCTAAGTGAGAAAGTTGCCAGTTAGAAAAATGTTTTTTTGTTTTTCTCCATATTACAATTTGACAGCTCTCATTTTTAACAATGGGGCAATGGAAGTATTCTCATTCAAACCAGGTAGAACAGTGGCCTGCAAAGTTATTTGCCACCATAACTCTCTGTATTCAATTTTTCCTCCCAGAGCCCCCCTCTTATTTCCTTCCTTACTTTTTCTAAAACAACAAATGAGTAGCGTGCCTTTTTACATTTCCTCAAGTGTTTATATAAAGCATTTGTCTCTTTCTTGGTTTGTATATCATAATAGTGTTCGTCAATCCTTCTCCTCAGCTTATTTTCTGTTTTTCCTATATAAAAAGAATCAAATTCTTCACAGCTTGCGAGGTAAATTAACCCAGAATTACAATTTGAAAATTCATTGCCAATTATTAACTTATTCCTTCTAGCTAGGAATATATTTTCGTTGCTCATGATGTAACTACAGTGTGAGCACTGCCCACACTTATAAGTCCCTTTCTTCCTTCTAACCACCTTACTATCTTTGTGGTCACCTTGTAACAAACATTTCAAATTTTGGGAGTTTTTATAAACCACTTTTAATGTCTCCTTGGGAATGTCCCATAAATCAGTGACCCCCACAAATCTTTCCCACTCTGTCTTCATAATTTTATTAACCAAACCAGCACTAGCATTAAATTCTAGTACCACAGCATTTCTAAAATCATCTTCGGGTCCTGTACTCAATCCTGTTTGATTCGATAATTACTCACCTAAAATAGGTTTGAATTTTTCTTTCCTACTTGCTTTGACTTCATTCTTAACTTCTTGGATAATCTCTGTCAGATAACCCCTTTCCTTAAATAATTTCTCCAATAATTCACTCTCTTCGACAAAGTCCTCATCTCCAGAAGTAATTCTGCTTGCATGCACATATTGCCCCTTAACTATGTTCCTTTCATAATGAAAGGGGTGTCCGCTGTCATAATGTAGGTAGGAAATGGAAATTGTGGACTTTCTAAAAATCCTAGAATTAAATTCATTATCTCTTTTATAAATTTCTACATCCAGTTATTGCCG